>NW_018404042.1:819589-888119 GCF_002113885.1 Mizuhopecten yessoensis
TAGGTAGAGGAGGATATACCAGAGGTAAAAAGGCAGGGCGGCGGAAGAGGAGGAGATGAGGAAGAGAAGGAAGAGGAGAAAGAGAGAGAAGGGGAAGAGGAGGTGGAGAATGAGGAAGAGGGGGATTAGGAAGATGGGCATGAGGAAGAGGAAGAGGAGGAAGAGGGAAAGAGGAGGAAGAGGGAAAGAGGAGGAAGAGGGAAAGAGGGGGAAGAGGGAAAGAGAAGAAGGAGGAAGAGGAGGAGGAGCAGCAGCAGCAGGAGGAGGAGGAGGAGGAGGAGGAGGAGGAGGAGGAGGTGGAGGTCAAACTATTTCACGAATGACCAATCACTCTGTAATTTTCAAGTGACAAAAAGTTACGCTTTACACCACCAATTCAAATACAAAAAAAAAACAACCCAAATTAAACTTAGAACATTATCTAGGTAATTATAATTTCTATTACTCGACTGTCTCTTAATGTAAACAATTGCAGACCGGAAAATTAAACAAATATCAGGAGATCTTTGCAAATTGCAAATTTTTCAGCATAAAATGTGTTAATCCCGTCATATTACTTTCTGCCTCGTAGCCATACATAACAAGAATGATTCTTTATGACTGCTGACGCTAGCGTGTAACAATTGGGGGATGTGACAACAGTAGCCACAGACATGCTGATATAACTTACATACTAGTTTACCAGTTATCTCACCGATATACTAGTCCATCAGTGAACGCCAGAACTACGCCAACCAATCAATTATTTAGGAGGACAATAAGGTCTGCGACATTTAGATATCCTGATTGTGGGGGAAAACGCCATTAAATCTATCTCAGACACCGGATCAGCAATAAACTTCATTCACAGCAAAGTGAACATTGCCTAGACGATTCGGCACGGATACTATTGTATACATAGCTTGAACGCGATGGCACGGATACTATTGTATACAGAGCTTGAACGCGATGGCACGGATAATGTTGGATACAGAGCTTGAACGCGATGGCACGGATACTATTGTTTACAGAGCTTGAACGCGAAGGCACGGATAATATTGGATACAGAGCTTGAACGTTATGGCACGGATACTATTGGATACAGAGCTTGAACGCTATGGCACGGATACTATTGGATACAGAGCTTGAACGCGATGGAACGGATTCTATTGTATACAGAGCTTGACCGCGATGGCACGGATACTATTGGATACAAAGCTTGAACGCGATGGCACGGATACTATTGTTTACAGAGCTTGAACGCGAAGGCACGGATAATATTGGATACAGAGCTTGAACGTTATGGCACGGATAGTATTGGATACAGAGCTTGAACGCTATGTCACGGATACTATTGGATACAGAGCTTGAACGCGATGGCACGGATACTATTGGATACAGAGCTTGAATGCAATGGCTCTCGTACACATTTATGCCACATTTTTGTCTGAACAGTATTAAATCTATCCTTTTAAGGAAAGGAATTCATTTTGTCTACATCTAGGAGGTCATAACAACCATTGGTTTACTGGACATAGTCAACGAATCGCGTGATTTTATGCAACCTATTATGTCTTTAACATGAATAAAATGTTCAATGTTCATTTTAGCATATTAATAGTACTCAAAAGGCAGACGGTAAACAAAGTACGCTTACATTACGTTATGACGGTATATCAAACAACTACTTGATGAGGTCAACTGTCTCATGACAAATATGTCAGTTTCCACAATGGGTCCTTTGGTGGCATATTTCTGCCTTCGAGTTGCAGACCTACGACTTGATGATGTCGACATTATCTTTTATGTCGACATCATTAGGTCGTAAGTGGGCAACTCGATGTCAGAAATATGCCACCAAAGGGTAACAACATACAGGCTGTAAATATTTTCAATGATTTGTTCACGTCATGCTTGATACTCTAGGGGTTACGCTCACTGGCACTCCTGGAGTATCAAAATAGCAGAATTGAAAATACGCAATTAGCCATAAGATTTGTCTCAGGTAAGAAGTCTGCCCAATCACTAGGCTGATACATGTTTTTGAAAACATTTACAGAGAAGCGTCACCCGACTTAAAAGCAAGTCAATTTTACCATTACGCGTCCGCGATATTCTTTTGATGTACACCCTGGAGTATCGAGCATGGGCATATTCCAGGGGTGCAGAGAGCGTAAGTGAGCGTTACCCCTGGGTTATCGAGCAAGGGCATATTCCAGGGATACAGAGAGCGTAAGTGAGCGTTACCCCTGGAGTATCGAGCTTGGGCATATTCCAGGGGTGCAGAAAGCGTAAGTGAGCGTTACCCCTGGAGTATCGAGTATGGGCATGTTCCAGGGGTACAGAAAGCGTAAGTGAGCGTAACCCCTGGAGTATCGAGCTTGGGCATTCCAGGGGTGCAGAGAGCGTAATTTAGCGTTACCACTGGAGTATATTCCAGGGGGTACAGAGAGCGTAAAAGAGCGTTACCACTGGAGTATAGAGCATGGGCATATTCCAGGGGTACAGAGAGCGTAAGTGAGCGTTACCCCTGGAGTATCGAGCATGGGCATATCCCAGGGGTACAGAGAGCGTAAGTGAGCGTTACCTTTGGAGTATCGAGCATGGGCATATCCCAGGGGTACAGAGAGCGTAAGTGAGCGTTACCCCTGGAGTATCGAGCATGGGCATATTCCATGGGTGCAGAGAGCGTAAGTGAGCGTTACCACTGGATTATCGAGCATGGGCATATCCCAGGGGGTGCAGAGAGCGTAAGTGAGCGAAACCACTGGAGTATCGAGCATAGGCATATTCCAGGGGTGCTGAGAGCGTAAGTGAGCGTTACCCCTGGAGTATCGAGCATGGGCATATTCCATTGGTGCTGAGAGCGTAAGTGAGCGTAACCACTGGAGTATAGAGCATGGGCATATTCCAGGGGTGCTGAGAGCGTAAGTGAGCGTTACCCCTGGAGGATCGAGCATGGGCATATTCCATTGGTGCTGAGAGCGTAAGTGAGCGTTACCCCTGGAGTATCGAGCATGGGCATATTCCAGGGGTGCTGAGAGCGTAAGTGAGCGTAACCACTGGAGTATAGAGCATGGGCATATTCCAGGGGTGCAGAGAGCGTAATTTAACGTTACCCCTGGAGTATCGAGCATGGGCATATTCCAGGGGTGCAGAGAGCGTAATTTCGCGTTACCACTGGAGTATCGAGCAAGGGCATATTCTATGTGTACAGAGAGCGTAAGTGAGTGTTACCACTGGAGTATCGAGCATGGGCATATCCCAGGGGTACAGAGAGCGTCAGTGAGCGTTACCCCAGGAGTATCGAGCATGGGCATATCCCAGGGGTACAGAGAGCGGAAGTGAGTGTTACCCCTGGAGAATCGAGCATGGGCATATTCCATGTGTACAGAGAGCGTAAGTGAACGTTACCCCTGGAGAATCGAGCATGGGCATATTCCATGGTTGCAGAGAGCGTAAGTGAGAGTTACCCCTGGAGTATCGAGAATGGGCATATCCCAGGGGTGCAGAGAGCGTCAGTGAGCGTTTCCCCAGGAGTATCGAGCATGGGCAGATCCCAGGGGGTGCAGAGAGCGTAAGTGAGTGTTTCCCCTGGAGTATCGAGCAAGGGCATATTCTATGTGTACAGAGAGCGTAAGTGAGCGTTACCCCTGGAGTATCGAGCATGGACATATCCAAGGGGTACAGAGAGCGTAAGTGAGTGTTACCCCTGGAGTATCGAGCATGGGCATATCCCAGGGGTACAGAGAGCGTAAGTGAGTGTTACCCCTGGAGTATGCCCTTGGGCATATTCCATGGGTGCAGAGAGCGTAAGTGAGCGTTACCACTGGAGTATCGAGCATGGGCATATTCCATGGGTGCAGAGAGCGTAAGTGAGCGTTACCACTGGGGTATCCAGCATGGGCATATCCCAGGGGGTGCAGAGAGCGTAAGTGAGCGAAACCACTTGAGTATCGAGCAAGGGCATATTCCATGTGTACAGAGAGCGTAAGTGAGTGTTACCACTGGAGTATCGAGCATGGGCATATCCCAGGGGTACAGAGAGCGTTAGTGAGCGTTACCCCCGGAGTATCGAGCATGGGCATATCCCAGGGGTACAGAGAGCTTAAGTCAGCGTTACCCCTGGAGTATCGAGCCTGGGCATATTCCATGGGTGCAGAGAGCGTAAGTGAGCGTTACCTCTGGAGTATCGAGCATGGGCATATCCCAGGGGGGGCAGAGAGCGTAAGTGAGCGAAACCACTGGAGTATCGAGCATGGGCATATTCCATGGGTGCAGAGATCGTAGGTGAGCGTTACCACTGGAGTATCGAGCATGGGCATATTCCATGGGTGCAGAGAGCATAGGTGAGCGTTACCACTGGAGTATCGAGCATGGGCATATTCCATGGGTGCAGAGATCGTAGGTGAGCGTTACCACTGGAGTATCGAGCATGGGCATATCCCAGGGGTACAGAGAGCGTAAGTGAGCGTTTCCCCAGGAGTATCGAGCAAGGGCATATTCCAGGGGTGCCGAGAGCGAAAGTGAGCGTTACCTCTGGAGTATCGAGCATGGGCATATCCCAGGGGGTGCAGAGAGCGTAAGTGAGCGTTTCCCCTGGAGTATCGAGCAAGGGCATAGTCCAGGGGTGCAGAGAGCGAAAGTGAGCGTTACCTCTGGAGTATCGAGCATGGGCATATTCCATTGGTGCAGAGAGCGTAAGTGAGCGTTACCCCTGGAGAATCGAGCATGGGCATATCCCAGGGGTGCAGAGAGCGTAAGTGAGCGTTACCCCTGGAGGATCGAGCATGGGCATATCCCAGGGGGAGCAGAGAGCGTAAGTGAGCGTTTCCCCTCGGGTATCGAGCAAGGGCATATTCCAGGGGTGCAGAGAGCGAAAGTGAGCGTTTCCCCTGGAGTATCGAGCAAGGGCATATTCCAGGGGTGCAGAGAGCGTAATTGAGCGTTACCCCTGGAGTATCGAGCATGGGCATATTCCATGGGTGCAGAGAGCGTAGGTGAGCGTTACCACTGGAGTATCGAGCATGGGCATATCCCAGGGGGTGCAGAGAGCGTCAGTGAGCGTTACCCCAGGAGTATCGAGCATGGGCATATCCCAGGGGTATAGAGAGCGTAAGTGAGCGAAACCACTGGAGTATCGAGCATGGGCATATTCCATGGGTGCAGAGAGCGTAAGTGAGCGTTACCCCTGGAGTATCGAGTATGGACATATTCCAGGGGTATAGAGAGCGTAAGTGAGCGTAACCCCTAGAGTATCGAGCATGGAAATATTCCAGGGGTGCAGAGAGCGTAAGTGAGCGTAACCACTGGAGTATAGAGCATGAACATAGCCCAGGGGTGCAGAGAGCGTAAGTGAGCGTTTCCCCTGGAGTATTGAGGAAGGACATGAACGTAAACACATTGAGTGTCGAGGATGTGGTCAGTATAGCATGTTAACGTCACTCTCAACATTACATGTTACATTACCATTACATATTACATTACCATTACATATTACATTACATATTACATTACATGTACCATTACATATTACATTACATATTACATTACCATTACATATTACATTACCAATACAAATTTGGAACCATTCAATTCTGTAATTGAATTATATTCGGCAGTGATTTAATATTGTTATATAGGAAATTTCTGTGATTTAAAAGGTTAAAGAAATAACTAAGATCCAGCATTTAGTCTCCTACTTTGATTGACGCCAAAGACAAATACCGTTAACGAAAGACATTAGAAAAAGGGTCGGTCCTGAAGTTAAGCAACACTTGTCTACAATACAGACGGCCGGGGTTCGATTTTCGGTTATTAAGCCACTGATCTTCTACAAAGACAGACATAGTTCGATCCTTCGTTACCAGTCCAATCGCCCTCCAACTAGTTATATGGCGGGGGCTTATTATCGTTTTTTTACCCATTGAACGTTCACACCGGCTTCGCCCCCAAACCCCCTAACCAAGAAACACTGGCCTCTAATCCAATCCAGATCGGCCCGGATAGGTAGCTTGCACCCTGCAATAGATGATGTCCCAGTGTTGAAGTTATGAAATAGCACAATAGCATGTCTGCAGGAATTTCTTAACTTGATATAAAAGCGCGTGCCTATAAAACAGTTTCCACATAGGAATATTTTAGTGTTAAACAGTAATTAACATGTTTTAGTTTGTTATAAAAAAGACACCGCACAGCTATTAAAAAGAACAGAAAGTATAAAAACACGATTGTATGCGGTCAAATCGATAGGGAAATCTTTTGAACTTTTCAAATATTTGGATTATGCATGGAAACCACAAAGAAGTACACTCGACTCTGTGAAATTCGTATATCGAGTATGGCATATGTTGGTTCTCCCTTTACAAATATGGATGTAAATATCCCCTGGGGGCGGGCAAGTCTGAAACTGTCTATGATAACTTCATCTATTTAGTTAGATCGCTTTACTTGATGCATCTTTTGCAATACCTTTTGTGTGGTATATCTGTTTGTGGTATTTATTTACGTGATCTTAATTATGCGGGTTTATTTTTGCGATGTATACATTTTGCAGTCTTTTTTGTGTGGTATATTATTTTGTACAACATATTTTATGTGCGGACCACTTTATACTTGATATTTATTTGCCTTGTAAATATTTTGCATATTTCAAATTTTGCGTAAAATATGTTTTTGTTTGGAAAAAAATCTATCGTGCCAACGACATTCTACGCATTCTACTACCAGTCTAAACAAAACTTTCACTATTTCAAAAAACTTAGACTTTAAAAGGTATCTTTGTCCAGGCGTATTCGAAGAAGAAAAGCAAACCCTTGGTCGTTAACGACTGAGCAACCATTTGCTTAAAAAGTATGCTACAAAAAAAATGTGGTTCCGCCATTTTAAATGACTGTGACTAATATTGCGTCATCAGATGTTTTAAATGCAGAGTGCAAACGTTGGAATGACTTTGAATTTTATAAGGTTATGATAAATGCAATGCTGTCCTTCCAGAGCAACCCTCTGTGCGAACAACCTAAATGTCGGCGCCAAACACAACATGGGTAGTTTGTCAAACGTCGATAGCCCAGGTAGGAAGAATACGTGTTACTGCGCCAAAGATATTAAACTCATAATTCAAATTTAGTGTCCAAAAAAACCAAATGCCGCGGTAGACTTTGTGTCAGCTTGAAGTCTGTTTGGCACGTTGCCAAGATGTTTCTGTTTTGCTGCAGTTAGATTCACTCTGAAATAGGGTTAGAGAACCCAAAAATGTGTGACATTCTCCACGATTATTTGATTACGTCAATAAACACATAACGCTGTGACATTGAAGGTATCGTCATGAGCATGCGCGAGCTTTAACCCGGAAATCGATTTCTGAGAAGCTGTGATAACTAATCATTTTATCGGAGGATGAGAGGGTTCTGTATATAGGTATTCGTTCCTATAAGATACTATGCATATTATATCATTATTTCTACATTACCATGCATTAGATAAATGTTGATAATTAGAGAACCTATAAAGATGTTTCCGAACTGTACACAGGATTACGGTCGCCTTCTAGCTTTGAGCTCGAGGGTATTTCCCTTTAGCTCAGTGGTAGAGCGTCCGACTAGGAAGTATGTGACCGCGGGTTCGATCCCCGGTGGAAGCATACTGCTCTCGCTCCTGTTACACAAGTACTGCGAAACCTCGTTTTCGAGTATAATTCCCGGGTTGAAAGCGTGCGCATGAACTTCATTAAATTGTTGATAATAGCGTTTTAAAAGTTTTGATGTTGTTTTCAGGTTAACAAAAGACGTTCTGCATGCCCAATCTTCAAAAAGGGGAAGTAACTCATGTAAAATGGCAGTGCTACCGGACAATCAAACAATTCAGCATGGTCGGTGCAAAATAATTTAAATTTAAATAACACAATAAAAAATAAAAACAAAGTGCAGAATTTGTTTACATGCCTTTTGGATTTCTATGGAAATTCTATTTCGAGAGAAATATACAAATATACAAAAGATAGTCACGTTAACACAGGTTATTTATCTTTGGCCTATTTAACACGAATCACTCCTGGTTGCGCGAATGTTATGGCGACTAGTGGTCACTCAGCGCCGTGCCGTATTGTACTTTAAATCAAGTCCATCCCCCGTATGGTGAGATACCGTCCACTGATGACCGATAATGTCCTTTAACGATTTTAGCGTCCTTTGTGACACTGACGTCTGTTACGGCACTCACCCGGGTGAGAAATCGTGTCGGGGTGAGAAATCGTGCCGTAACAGACGTCTCTCTGACCGCTACTGTAGCGGAGGGAAACACACATGGTGTTGGATATTGCACCGACTCCATTATTGGGGAGTCTTATTGTGTTAACAATGCGATACGATACTGATCTTTGTATCATATAATTTGTATACTACTGAAAGTAATATAATAATAAAAATAATAATAATAATTCGAGGTTCTTATATACCGCTTTATCACAATCTAGTTCGTAGGTCGTCTTAAAACGGTTTACAAATTCTTATCTGTGGTTATAGGGCCTTTGTAACCAGCCAATATCTTTCTCAACTCCCTAAGGAGCAAACAGCCAGTGCTGCCATTTCGGCGCTCACAGCTACCATTCTACAATTCTAGCACTGCCCAACCACGTACTCAAGCGGAGTAAAGTATCTTGCTCAAAGATACAACACAGTGCCGTGCCGTGACTCGAACCCGCAACCCTTCGGTCACGAGCCCAGCGTCCTACCACTAGACTATCGTGTCTCCATTATATACTTCTGTCTTTACTGTCCGATGGTATAGTTATTCCAAGTATTTCTGGCTACTTAGTATAGTAAACATGATACAATTTGAGCATTTTTGTTTCCTTATTTACGTAAATAATAATAGTTCGCAATTTATGAAAGTTAAAAGCATCGTGTTTTTATACAAGTTAGCATGTATTCCTACTTCAACGAACTCGATGCCACTAATAGCGCAATAAATGTCTGTATGAGCTTTAGCGGACAATATGTCAACATTAGCGGAAATATGTCAACACAGCGCACAATATTTCTACTTAAACGAGAAGATGTCAACATAGCGAAAAATATGTCACATAGCAAACAATAATGTTTTTATCAGCGAAACTATTTCAATATGTCTACAATATCGAAAATATGTCAACATAGCGAACAATGATCTCTACATAGCGAAAATAAATCAATATCGTGAACAATATGTCTACAAAGCGAACAACACTATCTACTTTAGTGAAAATATTTCAATATAGCAAACAGTATGTCTACATTAGCGAAAATATGCCAATTTATCGCATACCTCTGTAATCTAACAAAAGTAATACAACAATTTTCTGTTGATGTTTTCTGTCGGTTTGTATCACAGAAGATGTTGTATCACCATACTAGCCGGTACTACTTTTTATGGGAATCCCCTTGTCATGGCGAACTGAAAAGTTCCCGGTATTTGCAAAAATATATCAAAGCTTATAAAATCTTTGTATCGATCTCTACCAAATACGGAAGGAATGTGATGAAAGCAAGACCACACACTTGTGTTTTTCTAACGAATCAGAAAGCACTCATTTATTGCGCGGACGTATATATTCACTCGTCCGCGCAATAAACTCGTGCTTCCTGATACGTTAGAAAAACACAAGTGTGTGGTCTTGCATATATAGCGCACCAAGTAAACATAGCGAACAAGAATGTCTACATAGGAGAAAATATGTCAACAAAGCAAACATGAAGGATACATTTGCTCACGCGATGTCTGCAATAGACTCCATATTGCCGCACGTTATACCTACATCAGCGTACTATGTATCTACACCAACGTATGCATGTATTACCCAGCATGAGTAAGAGTGACAAGAGCTGAAACAATAAACGTTTGTAAAACCCCGAAATTCAAATGGTTCCCCGCACTTACACTTTCTATTGCCCTGGATTATGACATGACAAAATCGTAGGCACCCAGTTACTTATTTGATTGACTTCAAGTATAATAAAAAAACCTGCTGATACCTGTCCTTTAAAGGTACCAGAGGAGAAACACTCGACTTAAAAACAGGCCAATTTGACCGTTTCGCTACCGTGCGATTCTTTTGATTAAGTTTTTTCTCACACAATGCCATTTTAATGTTAAATTAAAACTTACAGTAAAGTTCTAGTTTGGTGTTCAATTTTTTGTGTCAGCCTGTACATAAAGGGTATACGGTACAAATCATAAAGACAATAAAATAATTTCTAGCTTCTATCAGGCTTTGTGATATCAAACGTCGAACGTATTTTTGTCAATAATCAATGCTTGTAAATAAATATTTTCTACATTAGTAATGCCATATTATATAATCACGTGATTGTTATGAAGTATTGCACGATCCATTGTTATGTAACATTAGTGGTAAATGAATGTAAAGTATACGAAATCGACTTAGAAAAGTGCTCGGTATGAGCCAAATGTCCTAAAAAAATAAAGAAAAAATATGAAAATAATGAACACCAAATTTTAACCACCGATTATTACTCAGAATTCTTACCCAAGATAGGAAATTGAAGAAGAAAAGGATGTATTTCAATAAGAAATTCTGAATTCGGATATGTGTCCGGATTGTGCTTTGTATGCTACTAAGGCGTCTCATGATTGCTGGCATTGACTTCCGGCGGAAGTCACCGCCATTACCGGATGTAACTTCATTGTCGATTTCGTCTACGTCGTCCGTATCTCCTTCCTCGATCAGTGAGTCTCGGGACATAAGCGGCCCTGACTGTGAAAGCGACAGTGACGCACCGCCATCAGACTCGTCCGTCATTTCAAGGTCGGCGGGGGTATTATCTACAAAGGAAAAGTTCGATAAAATATCAACGTATTAAAGCAACACATGAATATCGCATGTTTTGAACTCGGTCACCATTAGAACGTACAATAAATGCTTTGACCAGTTCCGCAGGCTTGGTGCGACCACCCGCATATTTCTTATAAAGATTGAACTGGGCATAGACGAACGACTAGATACGGGCAGGTAATCATGATAATTGTGTTATTAACCTTTAATCCTAGATGGTTTTGACTTTTGAGGACATTTATTCGTGTTAAACAATGTTAAAACACGTACCACGCACATATATCGATTTTTAACGTGCAGATCGATTTCCATTAAACAAGATTGTCCAATTAAACACATTTTGTTTCCCAACGAGGTGACAATGAATTTGTTTGATAAATGTGGTGTCATTATCAAACACATAAGGACGGTGTAATAAAACTTAAATCGACACTGATGGGTTAGATAATTAACTCGGTGCTGGTGAATTGTGAAGGGGAAACATCGAAACGGCTTTTACAGGAAATATACACAGAGCGACGCATGTTACTGGAGGCATTTGCAATAATAAAAAAGACCCCCCTCCCCCATCAGCCATTGTGGGCATCGTCGCAGTAGACAGCAGGTTTTATTATTTTTCTTCGGATCCACTTTGAGGACATATGTGTCTAGAGCACGCACAAAAGTCATTTTTATCTGTAAACGTATATTTACAGTAACAGCTAGGACAAACAATCAAATAACGTTACATAAACTATTCTACTCTCGAACCCTCTCGATCGCAACGGTCGAAATTAAAATCTATTTTTGTCATCGGGGGATCGTACAGGATATTCATCTAGAATGAATAATATCTTTGTCTCCCTATCTGTGTTTGTCTTTATCATTTCATCCACAGATACACTTGCCTGTCTATGTATACAGTATATTGTACTTGATATAATTTTAGCTGATCCGACATTTAACGATATATGATAACAACTTTACATGAACTCTTCGTCTCGGTAAACACTTGTAGTCCCCCCTTGTATCGAGGTGTAGACGATATATATTTCCAATGAATAATAATCATCTATAATAAGTATATAACGGTTTCTTAGGGGGCTGGATTCCATAACTCATGCGTGCAAGTTTTATGTATCCTACAAAACTAACGACTAGATAGCATGCAATCTATAGAAACCGATTATAAATCTTCATCTTTTTTTTGTTGCACGTTTTAAACATTACGTCTTCTTTGGGGACGTCAGGACAGACACCAACTCTTTGTCTAATGACGGAAGAACAGACTATCATCTCTTGTGTTGTGACAAACCTCAACAGTTCTTTTCAGAATTCCCGCCTTCTGTCCGGGTCAACGACAGTGCTTAATATAGCTCATAGCTGAATCTGTTTCATAATTATTGTAAATTAGTTTACATTTATTAATAATTTGGATATTAACCTTTTCATTTTTGTTGTAGGTATTAAACATTACGTCTTGTTTGGGGACGTCAGCACAGACAGTAAGTCTTTGTCTTATGGCGGACGAACAGACCATCCCTTCTAATGTCGTGACGGACGGACATTTGACTTCAACCATCATCGCGGTCTTATGAACTATGTAAATTAGCTACAAAACTATCCCAATGTCAACAATGAAAAACAAGGTCTGCGGAGACATATAATCCAAATGAATGTATCTCCTATGCCAAGCATAAAAAACAACCGGCTTCTGCAGGCGACCTTTATTAGCCAGCTTTGTACGATAGTATGCAGTTGTATAGATAAGGTTTACTCGTTTCGAAAGCTGACCATAGGATCATGACAGTTCTTGAGTTTAAGAATGTTCTCACTTCTCAAAATCTGATTTAAGGGCTATATTTGGGTATATATTTATAGGTAATAGAAATAGTTAAAGTATGTAAATTAAGAAATTACCTCATGACCGGAAACCGAAGAAGGATAGCAGAAAATCGAATTCTAGAACATTTGGGAAGAAGTGAAATTTAAGAATGTTTAAGGTCATTCTAAGGGCTAAGAAGTTTCTTGAGATCAGGTTCACGGGATCAAATGTTTCTTGAACGAGATTTGAGACGCATCAAAATACGTCATGTCAGGGAACCTTTGTTTGCCACCAACATCCTATAAAGACGCGATGAACAAGGTATTTCGTCTGACAGACTCTGAAGTCAACATAGGTTTGGATATGAGATTTGGTTGAGACCGCATACTCTCCTCAGCTTAAGGGGGCTCCTCCCTTTCACAATTAACCTGCAGAATCCGTTGAAACTGTCACATAGTGTCATAAAACAATGAGGCGACGATTGTATGAAAATGTAGGCTTGTTTTTTTGTCACAGTGCCGTGCCATGACTCGAACCCACAACCCTTCGGTCACGAGCCCGGCGTCCTACCACTAGACTACCGTGCCTCTATAAAGAAAATTTATATAAAAAGATAGCTTATACGTGAAACAGTGTGATTTCCCTTTGGAACAACCCCTAGTCTATTGAAATAGTCTTCCATCAACTTCGTTAGACAGATGTAGTTAAACACACTCATGTAATCGCATCTATAAAATCTGGTTATAAAATGGTTCTGGAAATAAATTACGTATATATACATTGCAGAAAGCAGCTGTTTCGTCCTTTTAAGATTATAGGTGATGCTGTTGAAAAAAATATTCGAAATCATCTAAATGGATCTAAACTATTGTTGAGACAGAAGAGAAACTTATTAATATAAATTTTCAAAACTTTAGCGGTGTACTAGTTAATTTAAAATTGCTAATGAGTAAAATATGGATACTATGAAAAATTAGCGGTGTACTAGTTAATCTAAAATTGCTAATGTCATGAGTAAAATGTTGATACTATTTCGAACCTTTCCACTACTCAAACGAGATAACTGAGGCTATCAAGGTCACGGTAAACCGCAGCGACTAATACTCCACCAGCAGAATTTTGTATCTGGCAAGTTGGACCTAAGATACATACATCACTGAACCTATTTATATTTACATTTCCACTGCAAGTTCCTCTATTAGCACTTACAGAAGAAAATGCGGTCAAAGAGCTATAAACGCAATTCTATCAACTTCTCCTTCCGCCTCGAATAGCAAGGGACGACAGTTAGAAGGCCTCAGACCACAATTAACTTCCCTATATGCTCTAACCAAAGAAAAGCCTTTTACATTGTAAGCAATGTTATATAAAATTTTGCTCGAAGCCCGATCTTATAAGTTTGTTCAGCTATCCAAGACACATTTGTGATGAGCTGAAAAAGCATTCATGACCGGCATTTTTTAAAGATAATTTTGTATTGTGTCAACGTTGGTCTAATAACATACTTAATCTTTTCGCCAAAATCCATTTCGTACAAATTAATCAACCACGTTAATAACAGGGGAAAGATCACGCTTCATTTTGGTTTTTGAAATAAATAAAAAACTTATTTAAAACGAGTCTAATATTGAGAAACGCACTACATTCGTGTACACCAAACCAGAAGCAGAAGCAAACATTTTGGTGACGTCAGACTGTTCCCGGAATCTCGTTTGCACTGACGTCAAACTGTACCCGGAATCTCGTTTGCACTGACGACAGACTGTTCCCGGAATCTCGTTTGCACTGACGTTAGACTGTACCCGGAATCTCGTTTTCACTGACGTTAGACTGTTCCCGGAATCTCGTTTGCACTGACGTCAGACTGTTCCCGGAATCTCGTTTGCACTGACGACAGACACTTCGATATCGAAAATAGAAGGAAATATTTTATATTAAGGTCAATAATAACTAAAAGTTGGAATGTAAACATAAGGATCGAACGGCATGAACGCAAATCGGTTACATACATATATACGATGAAGCCCTAGCGGGCTTATAATGATATAAGCTTCATATAGCTACGTCGGCCGGATATAGACAGAATGAAGACTGAGCGAGATTAACCAAATCTGTTTTATAAATGTCTTCTTCATGAGTGCTAATGTACGATTTGGCCACTTAAACGATTGATTTAAGATAAATATAGATATTCACTGACCTCCAGAATATTGATCAAATCAACAACTCCTGTATGATTCCCTGTATTATTATGTATGTGCTGCTATGCTCGTGTACCTTGTTTTATTTGTTAAATGTCCTCTGTGATGTTGGTTTGTCATTTAACTGGCCTTTGTAATTACCTGCACGTGATTGTTATTATGCCTCATGTTTGCGCAAGAATAGCACTTCATTGCCAATGGTTTCTTGTTTAAAATATGCGACGTTAAATGCAAATTCTTGTATCTTGTGTCTTGTATATCCTTTTGTAGGGTTGATGTAATCCTCGTAACATCTAAGGTTAAATGAAGACAACACTGATGTATGTTACTGTCACAGTGCCATTTACTGTTCCGACGTAAAACTTCCAAACTATACGCATACTGCAAATTACCAGTTTCAATACAAGAGTTCTTTCACGGAGAAATAATTCGTTTAACCCTAAAACATATGGTATCTAGAAATTGTCGATCGGGTCTCAGTAGGATCGCCTCCATTTTGAAGCAATGCGAGTCTTTAGGTAGGGAGTTTATATAATAGTGTTTGCCAGGAAAGTGTTACGCTATTAGACGAATGAAAAAACCGTAATGCTGTATTCCTACGGGGATTAAAAATGACCACTTCTAGCGAAATTCGTATACATGGATTTTTTTTATGTCCAAACTTTAACCTCCAAATAAAGATCGTTATGTCGTCTTGTGCTGCCCGTCTTCATGTGTCCATGGCTGTTGCGAAAACTTCAAGCCCCCGAAACAGACAAATAAACAAACAAATAAATTAATAAACAAAGACTTGTGTTGAACGACTGTTAATCAATTTTTCCTCTGTAGTAACACGCCAGCCTCCTTCGCTTTTGGAATAACGTTTCCATGGTACCTGTCTACCTTGGAACTAAGATGTTGCGAGGACATCAAACCGAAAACAAAGCTTTTGAACGCGCATTTTATTGCAGTAGTCTGTCATTTATCCTCAAATCTTTGGTGTCACGTGTGGGTCCTAAATGAACGAATCGGTCACATGGTGTAGTCAACTGTTTACTGTACCAGAAGGTCGACTGCTGACGGACAAACGGACAAAACAGGCTTTCCAAGGATGCAGGATGCTGAAGATTAGGGACGAGATGTGTGGTCGCCATCAGGATCTCATACGACAATATTCGATTCCTTGAGTGAAATGAAGGTCGATGTTGTTTTTATTCTGTTCATTTGTGTGTCCTGTCACTACCCCGTTTCTCGCTATGAGGACATGACCTTACGTCGGGCGACCTAGATTTACATGACGGGGGTCGTCTATGAAGCAGAAGACTGCCCATCCTTCTGGAACACCTTGTCGCATTCACCTAAATCTTTTTCAAGTGTCTTCGTGTAAACTTGCCTTTGTTCATATGTTGCCTTAGCTTTATCGATTTCGAGTCCGGATAACGATTTTGTTTAGGCTACGGTAGTCTTGTCTTTTTCCACGAATTCAAATAGGTATTTGCAGTGATTTTCTAACTATTTTTTTCCACAGTGGGTTGATATTAATACTATATACTATAGCATTATATATGTATCAGGAATATATCGTGTGTGTGTGTGTGTGTGTGTGTGTGTGTGTGTGTGTGTGTGTGTGTATGTGCGNTAAGAGAAATTTGAAAATTCAATCAATTTCATCATGTTTTGAGTAGTTGTTTTCTTTTGAAAACCATACAGCGCATTCCGGCTCTTTCAAAAATTTAATAAAATCTGTTAAACTTTGATAAAATTCTAAAATTGAAAATATGAAAAACACTTCCTGGGATTTAAGATATCATCCCTAGATTATTTACACAAATGTTCGTATATACTCACACACTTACATTAAATATGTTAGAAATATATCCAACATTCTCAATTATTCGAAATTGATTCAAACAAATTTAATTATAAGACCAATGAAGATAGCTACAACTGAATCTTATTCAGTATCAGTTTCTTTCACGATCAAAGCATTTGATGTGATGTCTCCCCAGTTACTCATATCTTTTTTGATTGATTTTAAATTTAATAGATTTGCATCGGATGCTGAGGCCGGAATACCGTTTTTTTTAGCTTGTTAACCACGATCATGACAAAATACGCTGATATACTCACCGTATCTCAAAATATTCCTTCTAAAATGAGTTTTTTTTTAATAAAGAGGGGGAAGTGATTTGGTAATTATCATCGGTATCAGGCACAATCCTGTATTTCCCAAGCTCTCGCATTCCTTGTTCAGTTGGCTACATCTAAAATGAATATGCAAATTTCGGTATCATTACACGCCGTAAAAAACTCTCGACAATAGCGTGTCATTGGACCCACACTCAAACGCGTTAAGTGATCCACTTCAAGTTTCCATGTCGGTGAAGTCGATCCCATATATATTATGCAGCCATATAGCCATTAATTTCTGTCATTTATTTTTCCACGTTAAATGTGTAAAATGCCAAGTCATATGCATACTGTAAATTGCCAATTTCCATGAGGAAGTTCATTTACTGCGGAGCTGATGGTGGCGGAAGGTTTGTTTATGGCGCGGACTCGTAAATGGTTAGTGGGAATCTCTCCCCGGCACGACACGGTGTACAGTACTGTTTAAACAATAGCACTATCGGGGATCCCATCTCAATACATTGACAGTTCCTTACTATCGAGGGTAGAACACGTTACTCGGCGGCGTGTTTTACAATCCTGTTCTGTTTGATTTGTATTTCGTTTTTATTTAATAAAATTTGAATTGAAGCTCTTGGGAAATATGAGAGATGTTTGATATTTCTTAGAAAAAAAATCCCAATATGTTTATGACATTTCACAGCACCTGTTGGAGCTTTTTTTATACTTCATTGATCATGCAAGAGGTGTGTGATATTCCATCCTATATGTGAGAAGTTTGTTATATTCAGCGATAATTGTGAGAGGTTTCTAATATCTCATCGCCGCACATGTGAGATGTTACGTGCTAATTTGTAATTAATGTGGCAGTTTTGTTTTCATAGCTATTTTTAATATTGAATTACTTGTTTTAATTGAAGCTCATAGGAATGAGGAAAAGTGCATAATTCATGAGAAATGTACTTCATGGTATATTCAACAGGTTTGTATTGTGTTTAATGAAAATTGTGAGATGTTTGTGATATTCCAAATTGGTGATGTTTTATAATATACGTTGGAAAGATTTGTAATATTTCTCAGCATATGTGGAACGCTTGTGATATTTAATGGTAAACATGAGAGGTTTGTGATATTTAATGGTAAACATGAGAGGTTTGTGATATTCAATGGTAAACATGAGAGGTTTGTGACATTCAATGGTAAACATGAGAGGTTTGTGATATTTAATGGTAAACATGAGAGGTTTGTTATACTTAATGGTAAACATGAGAGGTTTGTGATATTTAATGGTAAACATGAGAGGTTTGTGATATTCAATGGTAAACATGAGAGGTTTGTGACATTCAATGGTAAACATGAGAGGTTTGTGATATTTAATGGTAAACATGAGAGGTTTGTTATACTTAATGGTAAACATGAGAGGTTTGTGATATTTAATGGTAAACATGAGAGGTTTGTGATATTTAATGGTAAACATGGGAGGTTTGTGATATTTAATGGTAAACGTGAGAGGTTTGTGATATTTAATGGTTAACATGAGAGGTTTGTGATATTTAATGGAAAATATGAGAGGGTTGTGATATTTAATGGTAAACAAGAGAGGGTTGTGTAATGGTAAACATGAGAGGTTTGTGATATGTAATGGTTAACATGAGAGGTTTGTGATATTTAATGGAAAATATGAGAGGGTTGTGATATTTAATGGTAAACAAGAGAGGGTTGTGTAATGGTAAACATGAGAGGTTTGTGATATTTAATAGTAAACGTGAGAGGTTTGTGATATTTAATGGTAAACATGAGAGGTTTGTTATACTTAATGGTAAACGTGAGAGGTTTGTGATATTTAATGGTAAACATGAGAGGTTTGTGATATTTAATGGTAAACAAGAGAGGTTTGTGTAATGGTAAACATGAGAGGTTTGTGATATTTAATGTAAAACATGAGAGGTTTGTGATATTTAATGGTAAACATGAGAGGTTTGTTTAATGGTAAACATGAGAGGTTTGTGATATTTCGTCGTATGTGTGAGAGGTTTCATATTCACTGTGCACGCGGGAGTTTGTTGTACTAAAATATTAGAAATTGTTGGGATATTTAATGATACACGTGTAAGTTTTGTAATATTGCATTGAACACGTTACGGTTTTGTGATATTTCATGGAACACGTGACTGTTTTATGATATCCAATAATACATTTGGCAGTATTGTGATATTCCGTGATACGCATGACTGGTTAACGATAGTTCAGTGCAAGAACATATAATTTAAAATACCAATACCTGATTACACCATTATAGAACAAAATATGACCCTCGAATGACTACAAGGAGAAGACAACCAGGTTTTCCGGAATGGTTTTGTACTCTCTACCCGGGAACCAAACCAACTGTAATAAATCTGCTGCACCCATTGCCTCACACGGATCTCTACTTCTAACTACCTTTTATTTCCTAGCGCCTTCATTGGCAATACCTCACTATATTGGCTTTAGTGTTGAACGTTCGCCCAGGTGAGGAAACCATTAGGTTCTGTCCCCATGACGGAACATACCAAAGTCTTTGAAAATGGAAGTTGTTATTCCCTTTTTAACGTTCAGCCTTTAAGTGAAATGGCAACAGCTGGTTCACCCGTTGTCAGTATACTGTTACCTGGCGGAATGCTGTGCTGGGTGCCCTCTGTATGGTATTTCAGTGAGGTAGCACCATATAGTCAGCATCAGTACTGCGCTATCGCAAGGAGGCAAATACACCGCTTAACCTGCCTCGGGCACACATAAACTAACGCACGCATTCATTAAACACATGGATGCACGTCCGTCAATGACCTTCGTTGCTAATAAGACGTTAAGCCCTATAAAACCACACCAAACTAAATTCGGAAGGATGGGCGTCTTCTGCTTTCTGTTGACACCCGTCAAATATTTCTCAGTATATGCCATACGAATCAGCATTCTTATTACTCCCTAATAATGGCGTATGAAACGTTGCAATATTCAATAATTTTATATTCATGTTCAACAAGTTATATTTGTAGTTTATAATTGAAAGTTTACGATTATGATATCTATGTTAGATAATACATATATTGGTGGCTTCATCGATTTTATTTGGCAGACGATTTATATATAATTTGTTTTTTGTCTGTTGATGTTGCCTTCAGTCCTATTAGCCGATATCCTTGACTATCTATGAATATTCACATGCCATATCTGAATGACGTAATAATATCAAGGTCGACCGATTGGTCCCAGTCAGGCCCCGGGGACCTCTTTGGTGAACAAGCCATCTCCTGGCAGACAAATGGTAAATTTGTGTCTTTCAATTTGCTATGTAATATTGACAGTAAATTGCGTGTGCCCCTGGTGCCATGCAATGTCGTAACTTAAACAGTAATGCCTCATATATGTCATTGCATATTTATACAAGCATTGTCATCGCTCACCGAAAATACATGCAATTTACTGTCTGTCGTATCATCATGTTGTATATTACGTCGATCTGAACGTTCGTTTGCGCTGCTACACGTTTCGCTGGAGGAGAAATTGGCTTCATATTAAGTCCTGATAATGAGAAAACCAATGCAGTCGAGCTACAATAAAAATCTATGAAAATGAGTGTACCTCCAGGGACACGCCATGGCGAGTAATGATGGAATGACAGTCCGTGTTTGTCAAACACTTCGGTCAGTTGATCTGTGTCGCTCTATCCAATTATCGTACATTGCCATATCCGGGGGAAAAATAATCTTATTAACAACAATATCATTGCTTATTGATAATTCGTGTCCGGAATTGACCGGTAATATAAACATAGGTTAATTAATACAAATCGTGTAGATACATGTTTACAAGGCCTACCCAGTGCGTTGCTGGTTTATGTATCAATATCTGTATAAAAGTGATTTCAATTTTCACTTATTTTAATACAATTTTTCTCTAATAAGTTGAACTGCAACTGTTTCAAAATTAGTAAGCGATATTATCGATAGAAAACAATTTTAAACTAACAACGATGTAATATTGGTAAACGTACGACGCACTCACCACAAAAATAAATACATTAATGCATAAGGGTGTTCCAAAGATAATATATAAACGGTGTACATCTTTGGCTTGGGGTCATGGCATCATCAGCTATGTAAACGGTCATCAGAGGATATACATTTTCAGTTTCTACTCGATTTTGAGGGTGTTATTTGACTAAATATTCCCTTTAATATATTAACGTACGAAAGTAAGTTCATCCGAGAGTTCCTGATATACATTGACCTGAACATATCCCCTTGTGTAAGGTAAATCTGCCTCTGAATCTTTCAGAAGGTTATGGGCGAGTTTTATGGTCGCCATATATGATGATCTCATTTGGGATTACTCTATTTTCTTAGTGATATGAAGACCTATTTATTAATTATGGTTATAAGTATGCCTTGTTGTTTCCTTGTGACTGAATCGGCTCTAACTTTGAGGACCTGACATTAATTGTAATTGACCTACATGGATGATGTCAATGAATATTATAAGGTTCTTCTTGAAAATGTTTTCTTTGTTAATATTTTTCCTTCGTTTTTATTGATTTTGAGTTCGAATAAAAATTTTGTTTATACTTTGGTAGCCTTTTCACTCGTTAACTTTTCTACCTATGGTACACTGCCTTGATTCTGTGCAGCTTTCATTCCACTTATACATGACAAAATTCAAGTTGATGAATTGATGTATATGTGGTTTGAGATTATTAGGTGGTGATCAACAGGTCCATACTAATACATTTAGAAAACACGTTTTTTTTCCAATTAGTAAACTCTCATTAAATCATCTTATCAGTGATTTGTTATTCTTATTAAACCTTATTTGACTATATCTCCAGCAGAAGAATGTCTTTTGAAGATGAACGTAATAGCCACATAAGTGATTGTACCTTTAACTCATTGACCCCTGAAGACTCATTTGGACTCTTCCAATTCAAAGGTTGGAATAGTTCATTCTGTAATTTCAGGGGTGAATGAGTTAAATTTCGGTAATAGTTACAGTATGCCACACATAAGTATACTGTATCATACGTGTTTTTGTCCTTGTAAGGCTTATCGGTGCGGCTAGGGGCCGATACGCTGGAACTCTAAACTGTCTAATCTTATATTGAAACAGAAGGGGGGGNGAGGTGTACTAGTTAAATGAAAATGAAACGATTTGTAAAGTGTGTATATTATGAAGCATGCCAGTACTAAAAAACAGAGATAACTGTGGCCATTAACCCTTTCACCCCCATGTAACTGTAGTAGACACTACCATGCATTGCTCTGAATGAGTCCATTATGGTCCACAGTGGTGAAAGGGTTAAGGATAAGCGAACATTGACATTAAAGAATACAGCACGTCTTTCATTCGCTTCTCTCACCTGCATATGATTGTATACTGTCAAGTTAAGTAATAAATTAAGCCACAATTTAATACTATCTGTTAACTGTATAAAAGTATTCGACTTTCCCGCACTGTTTCAGCCCACCTGTTTGTTCGGACGGTAAATCTTTGACTGTCAGCTCTTTTGTCTAAAAAGTTAATTATGTTATACGAAAATAGTGGCATGTAAAAAAACTAATTTTGATATTTTTTCGTCTGTTTGGAAAACATCACTTTTGTATCATGCATGTATATAATATGCAATCCTACTGTTTATCAAAATTAATTAATTAGATTGATTGATTGATAGGTTTTAAGTCCGCTTCACCAGCAGACGATTAAGATTAATCAGTTCTTGCTCAGTTTAACATAGAGATCGCTTGTGGTCAAATTTTATTTCCCAACAATAATACCTTGAGCTACTGTCCCTTACAATTATAGTAATGCACATTTCCAATTCCTAAAAAATGTTCGTTGAAAACAGATAACGGGGAATTTTTGTTTTATTGGTAAACTATTCCAATCACAATTAATCAATATTTATGTTTATAATTATAGATAAACTTACCTTCAGCACGTTCCGTCATTTTGTACGTTTATTTACGTGTCCCCTGAATCACAACAATGTGTATCCCTACACATGTTTTTTTTTATGCTGCCAGAATAAGGTATATCCGTTACATAGAAACACCTCACATGTTTATAAGCTATGCTCTCATTTAGAAGGGCAATGTCTTTCCTTCATTAACGTTGGCCTGCCCACGATACATATAGAGCTCACATTCCCTGTCAGTCTAGAAGCCATAATAAAACATGATTAGAAAAGTCGAGGAAAAAAATGGCAAACAGCAGTTTGTATTGATGGGAGAGAGGAGGTCGAGTAACGTCTACACACACCGCGCAACTATAGGAGGTCTGCTTCCTCTGACTGTCGGGTTATACCAGCCTAGTCAACTGTTCGGGAGCACTAAGGCAGGCAACAGTCATTCGACAATTTTCACGATACAAGCTTATGTTTCAAAATAATGTATTTCTGTAGGAGTCGAACATTTTTGTGTTTAAAGAGATTATCTTTAACCTAGTAAAGACGGAACATTTTTTCGCCCTTCCAAAAGTAGTTTTATTTTAGAATTAGCCTTTGTCTATCATAGTGGTTCATGCTCTCTGTAACGTTTCATGTAGATGTGCTACCTTTGTATAGGGGATCCCCGTACTACTGATTACAACTCTCATTATGATATGGAAGCTTTTTACCGGCGTGACCAAACTTTATTAAATCATTTATGAAAAGAAACCAATACATTGTGAAACTTTTATGAACAAAAAATAATGAAGATTAGAGCTGGAAGAGAAAAAAAAAATGTTTAGAAAGTAAAAAGTTAACGTCGCCAGGCAGGATTCGAACCCTTAATTTCTGATAACAATAGTGTTGCTTTAACCAAGCGAGCTACCGATCATCAGAATTTCCCTGGCCCAGTGCTGCTATAGTTATATTTGAAACAAAATTCAGGGGAGGTTATCTTATGTATGAAATACTACTTAAGGATTATCTATTTATTTTGCCAACAGTGGAGCAGGGATCCTTAATAATCATATCGTTAAAGGTATGGGGTCACCTGCCCGCCCAAGTGGGTTTTCTCCGGGTATTCCGGTTTCCTCCCACATTAAGGCTCCCGCGCGCTAACATCCAGGCCAACAAGAATGATTTATATAAGTTGAAATAACTTGTATCATAATTGTTGTAAAATAGATAAAGTTTATTTTTATATTTAAATACTTATATTTCATTACCAAAGATAAGCTGTCTCATATCTAAATATCATAAGATGACTAGATATGACCATATCTGCTTTAAATAAATACACATCCATCAGTGCAAATGACTATTGCTGTAGCTATCCCCCTTGTATAACACCGGGACTAGATTAGCTACTAAGTCCGTGGTATAACACAACGTTAGATATACAAAAATCATGGCTGATTCAACGTCACACACATTTTGTTTATACTTTCGACGTCGTTTCCTAATCTCATCGTTGCAGAGGTTTACATTCCCTAGTCTGTGAGTCTGAGAGTCACGGTATCCCCCACAGTCGCCTGACAGCAGCTGTGTGTAGTGGGAGCTAATTACTGGTCTATTTGCTGATGACGTCGCGGACATACAGTAATATCTATCAATAGTGGTAAGGCCACTGATTTTGATATCATCTTCAGCCCGTATGTATTTTGTCTGATTGTGCACTTATGACGATTTGCCGTTGCGATTATTGTGTGCGTATATATTTATAATTAAGACCTATTATTTAGGAGGCACGGTAGTCTAGTGGTAGGACGCCGGGCTCGTGACCGAATGGTTTCGGGTTCGGGTCACGTCACGTCACGGCACTGTGTTGTATCCTTTACTCCGCTTGTTCCAGTCTACTCAGCTGTAAATGAGTACGTGGTTGGGCAGTGCTAGAATTGTTGATTGCTAGCTGTGAGCGCCGAAATGGCAGCACCGCCTGTATGCTCCCCAGGGAGTTGAGAAAGACGTTGGCTGGTTGCAAAGGCTCTATAACCACGGATATTAATTTGTGAACCGCTTTGAGACAACCTGCGAACTAGGTACGATACGAACCAAAGCGGTATATAAGGGGCCGTGAACTTCGTTTTTTGTTTCATTATTATTTGCGTTATTTTTCACCATTTTAGGGGTCAAAAATCAAAAGTGCTTCAGTTACACTAAATAATAATATGTAAAATAAATACCAATAGTGTATAATTTTCCCCTTTGTTGCATGTTGCATGTTATTTTTATCATATTGAACATTATAAAGTTGTACAGTAAATTTGAACCTGCTACAATTAAAAAAGGCGACACAATGACAAGTGATCAATTTAGTGTCAAAAAAGGTGAAATTCTGGCCTTTTGTGAAGCTCAAGAAATACACATTAATACACATTTTCAAAATATCCGCCGAATTGGGCATTTTTTTTTAAATTCTTGTAAAAAAAGTTCTACAAACAACAGTCATCTAGTTTTTTTTACATATTTTTCAGATGCGTGTTTGCTATTAAACTTGATCATGATTTGTTAAATATTACAAAAACCCGGTACACCAGATCAAAACGAGACTTGAACGTGATTTAAACCTCAAAAGAGTACATCCATAATTAATGTTGCAATGAGATGACATAACAGTGTTAACCTAGACCAAGCTATTGATAACACGAACATAAAACTATACAAGTTATAATGATCAGCCATTCAGAAACTAGCAAACCGGCCAAGGCAAATAGAGTTATCTACCTTACTGTAACATATCTTTAAGGTTTGGCTTAGCATCATTTTTCAACTAAAAGTAGCAAAATGCTCAATCGAATTGGAGAACAGGGAAGCATTTTTGTTTGTTTATTTACTTTTTTTTATATTAATGGGCGTATTCAATTTCATGTTTACTGCAATTACTCGTAGTTGATTGTTTAAATTAATTGAAAAACTAATGAAACTTTAATATAACTATCATTTTCTATTAAGTCGATTTTATACAATTATAGCATGGTGATGAGGTCGATACATGGTTTAATCAACCTAGGTTAGCAATATTGACCTCGGACTGCGTCCTCGGTCAATATTGTATCAACCGAAATCACCATACTACAATAGTTTTATTATTTTAATTGATTTTTTCAAAATTGAAGAAAAAAATGTAAAACAATATAGTTTTCCATTTTTTTCCCCCCAGAATCGATTTATAGCAGGTCAATAACACTTTTTTCTACCAACTTTTTTACAAAAATTCCAGAATCTATTTATAGCAGGTTAATAACACTTTTTCTTCCAACTTCTTTGAACACCTGTTCCAGAATCTATTTATAGCAAGTTAATAACACTTGTTCTACCAACTTTTTTGAACACCTGCAAACCACTCAGGTTTATAACTACTTTTACAGGTGGTCACATGATGTTGTTTCAGCCAATCAGAGTCAGCTCAAAATCAATTAAAATAATAAAATTGGTTATCATCTATGATATAACAACGTTTGTTCGTACATAAACGCAGCTAGACTTTGAAATGAAAAAAATCATGATAGATAAAAAGAAAATCGATAATAAACGTTAATTATACTAGAATGTATAGGTTTTATAATTTACTATTTGTACCAAAAATATTGGTTGTAAGAATTGAATATAATCTAATTGACTGATGACTGGAAAAAAACCCGGGGTTGTGTCATCTTTAAGAAGGGTGACAAATGCGCAGCAGGAAACTACCGGCCTGTTATTTTAACATCGGTCGTATGCAAAGTCTTGGAATCCGTCATAAGGGAACACAACAATTACTTCTCACAGAAGCAGTACGGCTTCATATCTGGAAGGTCAACTTCCTTTCAACTTTTAGAAGTGTTGGATAAATGGACAGAGGCTCTGGATAAAGGACAGAACATCGATGACTATAAAAAGGCTTTGACACCGTTCCGCATAATCGGCTGATAAGTAAATTACATTCGTATAACTTCTCAGAACAAATAATTTCTTGGATAACAACATTTTTAAAAGGCCGGAAACAGAAAGTATCAGTAAACGGCGCGGACTCCGAATGAACCGATGTCACATCAGGAATCCCCCAAGGAACTGTTCTCAGACCTTTGCTGTTCGTTATATTTGTAAATGATCGTCCAAGCTCGGTCCAGCCAGAAATGTATCTATTTGCAGATGACACCAAGATTTTTAAAATAATAAAAACAGGGAAGATAGTGCTGACCTCCAGAACGATCTAGATACAATGTGTAAGTGGAGCGACACATGGCTACTTAAAATGCATCCCGACAAGTGCAAACACATGAGATTGAGTAAGGAGACAACCCGAGGACAGGAAACCCCCGGACCAACCGATCATCTCTACGGGAAAAACTGACAGACAATCGCCTAGGAAAAAGATATCGGGGTTAAAAAAGCGAACTCCATGTTTGCACTCCTCAGGAGAACATTCCAATTTATGGATCAAAGATCGTTTGTTCCATTATACAAATGCCTAGTACGCTCACAATTGGACTACGCGAGCCCTGTGTGGGCACCAACCTAAAAAACACATCGATATGATAGAGGGTGTACAAAGAAGAGCAACCAAGTGTCTCCCAGGCATGAGTAACCTCAGCTACAGCCAGACACTGGAAAGACTCCAGCTACCAACATAAGCCTTCAGACGAGCAAGAGGAGACATGATAGAACCGTATAAAATTATTAATGGAGTATACGATCAGGAATGCTGCAATGCAGTAGTGTTATGGAAAGGATATTTTTTTTTTAATTTTCAGTCGTCATTCGGTCGACAGACGAAAAATAATAAACGCTGCTGTGGAGCTTTTATGTCAGATGCTTATTTCAATCAATCAAATTCGTCAACGCTCGTCGACACATGAAATCAACATTTCACAGATTTACAAACATTATTTCAAGTCACCTTTGCGGTAAGTTCAGTGGATTATTCTGACCATGAGCTTGACAAGTTTTAGATAGAGCTAGAGGTAAATATATATTTCTTTATTTGTTCGCTAGCAAATCTTCAAATACATGTACATACAAAATTAAATGCGAGTACCCGGCCTAAAAAATAAAACCAGTTCCGCGACTCGTTTGTGTACCGGTATATGTACAGGGGAGGTTTTTAGAAGAGCGTTGGTCTACAGGAAAAAAATACACGCGCGGGTATGGTCTATCGTCAAACAATCCATAGTTATTAACCCTTTCACCACTATACACCATAATGGACTCATCCAGATCTACATAGGGGTGAAAGGGTAAACCAATGAAAATCGTCGCTACGTCGCAAACATGGTAGAATACGTTATAATAATTATATGATACATGTTATTTTCAACCATATTATTCTCAACGGAAATCAAATTACCTCAGAACACTATTCATAAATCCTATGATCAATTATTGTTATCAACATGTGCTGTAGAAAAGTCACACAACCATTCACTTAGTCTTTCGATAGAGATCATTGAGTTATTTGGACTAACAGTCCTAATCAAAAATAGATCATCTGTGTGTCCGTATTCATGAAACCGTTCTCATGCTCAATCATGGAATTTGTACTCAAGCCTAATTTCTTGTTCCGGTTATAAAATATTTAAAAAGTCTTATTTTGTCAATTATTTTTGGGAAGAATGAAGAGACTTAAAGATGAATACTGTTTTCAATGTTTACATTTGACTTTTTGAACATTTGACATGATTCAAGTGAGAGTAACAAGATAGCTAGGTTGAGCACAGAATCCATGCTTGAGCATGAGAACGGTTTCATGAATACGGGCCCTGGAATTGTGAAAATGTCGATAATTTAGAAATTTAATTCAGCCCGAAATAAAATCTTGCTTCCACGAATATTTGCAGCAAATCTCGCCCGTGTGCTAAACACAATCTTTCATTCGTTCAATGTCATGTAGCGAGAGCTTGTTAAAAAACATATATCGGGCCCTGGGGTTAAGTATTTATGTCTACCATATGTTTACTGAGTTTCGGGCAAGATTTTCAAACAGACTTGTAATTCCAACAGAAACAAGCTGTGCGCCTCTCCTGGCCGACAGGTTTTGTTTTCAAACGAAGCTGAATTTATTGAAATATTACGATTTCCGCGATACATGCCGACGACTGACTGACAAACATGGAATACAAGGAGACTTCGGGAAAGTCCTACGTCACCGTTATCACCGTCATCATCATCTCGTTAGGATTAATCTTTTCCTTGTTTCAGATTTTGCATTTTCGTGAGCCTTGTTATTTCGTTGCCACTACTCCAGTTCTCCCTTCAGGGACCTGACATTACTTGGAGTTGACCTAGATTTACTTTGCGTAAGTTGTTACCTTACCCTTCTGGAACACATGGTCTTATTTTCTCCTTGTACTTTTTGAAAATAAATATCTTGTCTTTGTTTATATTCTGCCTTCCTTTCAATTATTTTGATTTTCAATTTCGCTTTTGTTCACATTTTGGTGTCATAGAGGTAGGCAGTAAGTGACCGTTGTAGTCCTAGGTGGCATTCGCGTATCCCGGTTGAAACGGTTCAGGTGGTGTAGAAATATTCGACGATAAACGAACGCACTTGGAGCGAACTATAGACAGAACTTGAAATGCAGTTTCTGAGAATAAATAATAATTTATTTAGAATAATATGTCTTCCTTTCACCCGTCCACTAAACTATACAACGTATCTTAAAATTTACATATAGATTGACCTTGTTTTATATAAAAAAAAAATGCAAACTAGCAATAGTCAGCATGTTAGTTTCGGTCAGGCACGTCAGGACCCCTCAATCTATTCTTGAGGTGAGCCTCGGTTAAGATCTTCCTCTGTCGTTTTCTTTTAGGTTTAACCATTTCAACTGGTTGAACTGGATACGCGAAAGTGGCCTTACTGTAGTTGTCTTAGAGTTAGGCAGTGAGGCGACCGTTATATGGTACTGTAGTGTCAGAGTTAGGCAGTGAGGTGACGGTTACATGGTACTGTAGTGTCAGAGTTAGGCAGTGAGGCGACCGTTATATTGTACTGTAGATGTCAGAGTTAGGCAGTGAGGTGACTGTTATATTGGTACTGTAGATGTCAGAGTTAGGCAGTGAGGTGACTGTTATATTGGTACTGTAGATGTCAGAGTTAGGCAGTGAGGCGACCGTTATATTGTACTGTAGATGTCAGAGTTAGGCAGTGAGGCGACCGTTATATTGTACTGTAGATGTCAGAGTTAGGCAGTGAGGCGACCGTTATATGGTACTCTAGTGTCAGAGTTAGGCAGTGAGGTGACCGTTTCATGGTACTGTAGTGTCAGAGTTAGGCAGTGAGGGGACCGTTACATGGTACTGTAGTGTCAGAGTTAGGCAGTGAGGGGACCGTTACATGGTACTGTAGTGTCAGAGTTAGGCAGTGAGGGGACCGTTACATGGTACTGTAGTGTCAGAGTTAGGCAGTGAGGTGACTAATTATATACTGTAGTGTCAGAGTTAGGCAGTGAGGGGACCGTTACATGGTACTGTAGTGTCAGAGTTAGGCAGGGAGGTGACCGTTACATGGTACTGTAGTGTCAGAGTTAGGCAGGGAGGTGACCGTTACATGGTACTGTAGTGTCAGAGTTAGGCAGGGAGGTGACCGTTACATGGTACTGTAGTGTCAAAGTTAGGCAGTGAGGTGACAGTTATATGGTACTGTAGATGTCAGTGTTAGGTAGTGAGGTGACCGTTATATGGTACTGTAGTTGTCTCAGAGTTAGGCAGTGAGGTGACCGTTATATGGTACTGTAGTTGTCTTAGAGTTAGGCAGTGAGGCGACCGTTATATGGTACTGTAGATGTCAGTGTTAGGTAGTGAGGTGAACGCTATATGGTACTGTAGATGTCAGAGCTAGGTAGTGAGGTGACCGTTATAATGATATTGTAGATGTCAGAGTTAGGCAGGGAGGTGACCGTTATATGGTACTGGAGTTGTCTTAGAGTTAGGCAGTGAGGCGCACGTTATATGGTACTGTAGATGTCACTGTTAGGTAGTGAGGTGACCGTTATAATGATATTATAGATGTCAGAGTTAGGCAGTGAGGGGACCGTTATTATGTTACTATAGTGTCAGAGTTAGGCAGTGAGGTGCCCGTTATATGGTCCTATAGTGTCGGGTTTAGCAGTGAGGTGACCGTTATATGGTATTGTAGTGTCAGAGGTAGGCAGTGAGGTGACCGTTATATGGTATTGTAGTGTCAGAGTTAGGCAGTGAGGGGACCGTTATTATGTTACTATAGTGTCAGAGTTAGGCAGTGAGGTCACCGTTATATGGTACTGTAGTGTGAGTTAGGCAGTGAGGTGACCGTTCTATGGTACTGTAGTTGTCTTAGAGTTGGGCAGTGAGGCGACCGTTATATGGAACTGTAGATGTCAGAGTTAGGTAGTGAGGCGACCGTTATAATGATATTGTAGATGTCAGAGTTAGGCAGGGAGGTGACCGTTATATGGTATTGTAGTGTCAGAGTTAGGCAGTGATCTGCTACTGTATCAATATGTCCAGTTAATGGTACTGTAGTTGTCTTAGAGTTGGGCAGTGAGGCGACCGTTATATGGAACTGTAGATGTCAGAGTTAGGTAGTGCGGTGACCGTTATAATGATATTGTAGATGTCAGAGTTAGGCAGGGAGGTGACCGTTATATGGTACTATAGTGTCAGAGTTAGGCAGTGAGGTCACCGTTATATGGTACTGTAGTGTAAGTTAGGCAGTGAGGTGACCGTTACATGGTACTGTAGTGTCAAAGTTAGGCAGTGAGGTGACAGTTATACGGTACTGTAGATGTCAGTGTTAGGGAGTGAGGTGACCGTTATATGGTATTGTAGTGTCAGAGTTAGGCAGTGAGGGGACCGTTATATGGTACTGTAGATGTCAACTGTAGTGTCAGAGTTAGGCAGTGAGGTGACCGTTATATGGTACTGTAGATGTCAGTGTTAGGTAGTGAGGTGAACGTTATATGGTACTGTAGATGTCAGAGTTAGGTAGTGAGGTGACCGTTATAATGTTATTGTAGATGTCAGAGTTAGGAAGTGAGGTGACCGGTATAATGATATTATAGATGTCAGAGTTAGGCAGGGAGGTGACCGTTATATGGTACTGAAGATGTCAGAGTTAGGTAGTGTGGTGACCGTTATAATGATATTATAGATGTCAGAGTTAGGCAGGGAGGTGACCGTTATATGGTACTCTAGTGTCAGAGGTAGGCAGTGATCTGCTACTAGACGTCAGTGTTAGGCAGTGAGGTGACCGTTATAATGATATTGGTACTGTAGTGTCAGAGGTAGGCAGTGATCTGCTACTAGACGTCAGTGTTAGGCAGTGAGGTGACCGTTATATTGTACTGTAGTGTCAGAGTTAGGGAGTGAGGTGACCGTTATATGGTACTATAGTGTCAGTGTTAGGCAGTGAGGTGACCGTTACATGGTACTGTAGTGTCAAAGTTAGGCAGTGAGGTGACCGTTATATGGTACTCTAGTGTCAGAGTTAGGCAGTGATCTGCTACTGTATCAATATGTCCAGTTATAAAGCTGATAAAGATATGTCTGGCATCAAAATATCATGTTTTTTTTTAGTTCAGTCACAACACTGAAGTCATCAAAAGAGCCTTAGTTCTAAGTACACCCTGTCAAACTATTTGAAAAGCAATTGCACAAAAACAAAATGTGTATGATCAAAGAGGTGTCAATGATATAGAGCTGACTGCATGTGGTTTGAATATTATTTTCAGGAAAAAACTCATATTCCATTTTCTATGTTAGTCCTCTGCAACATTCATAAGAATTTAGAAATTCGGACACAATCTTCACAGTGCTACCTCATTGAAATACCAAGCCAAAGCCAGCCAACATGGTATTACACCCAGTCACATTATACTGACAACATAGTATTACACCCAGTCACATTATACAGACAACACAGTATTACACCCAGTCACATTATACTGACAATGATTAACGCATTGTCTAGTGCGGGTAAATGTGTGTGATATTTCGTAAAAAATATCCTCCTTATGAAGAAATCATCCTTCAGACAAGGAAAAGGACTTCTGACTAACTTTTGTACCCCTGCAGGTCGGGGATTGCGAAAAGAATACACCTGCTGTTATCCATGGCATGTATCGTAAGAGGCGACTAATGGGGGACCCCCTGCAGAATTGGGGATTTACTTTTGCGCCCTGTACCTGGGGACACAAAAACGACACAAACAAAATAAATCTGCTGTACCCATTGCAATATTATATTATACATAACAAAGTCCTTAAAAATGTTTTTTAATCCCTGCTTAACGTTCAGCATTTAGGGAAATGGCAACAACTGGTTCATCCGCGTTGTCAGTATAATGTGACCGGAAGAAATGCTGTGCTGGGTGCCTTCGGCATTGTATTTCAGTGAGATAGCACTACAAAGTCGGCACCAGATTCACGCTATCACAAGGAGGCAATCACACCAACACACTCTGCCTCCAGCACACAACACACATGGAAACACGAACTTAAATGACCTTAGCTGTTGATAGGATGTTAAACCCTATAAACCAAACTAAACCATTAACTTTTTACCCAGATCTTGAAGAGTGTGACTAAAAAACAGCGTACAGCATATACCCCTGTGAAAATTACATGTCAGAAGCTACAAACACGAATCAACCATGGATAATGCTCTACCGTAAATCTGGACGTCCCGTCAAGAGCATGAAACAATCACACAAACGACTATCTGGTTTTTAAGAGATTTTTATTTCTATATGGTATAAATCAGGATCTGTTAATGCTACAGGGTTTTCATTAAAGGAAACCCTTGATATTGAAAGAAGAACAACAAACAGACAACAGTAGCTGATGTACCTGATAATTACATCATTTATACAGTTCATGGCTACATCCAAAATCTCATGTCGAATGGAATAGACCAAAATATGACAATGTAAAGGTAAACATGCAAATTTTGCATTTCCCCAAGAACATGCATAACAGGCCAAGAAAATAAACTGATTATGAATACATTGATACCGCAAATATTTATGGTTTATCATGAATAATTGCTTTCTCTGATTTACTGATGAAAGGGATTAGGCTTGAGTTACGGAGGTACTGTATTGAGGGAAGTGACTGAGTTTGAGTAACTGTGGTACCGTATTGAGGGAAGTGACTGGGCCAGTGTTACTGTGGTACCTTATTGAGGGAAGTGACTGGGCCTGAGTTACTGTGGTACTGTATTGAGGGAAGTGACTGGGCCTGTGTTACTGTAGTACTGTATAGAGGGAAGTGACTGGGGCCTGAGTTTCTGAGTAACTGTATTGAGGGAAGTGACTGGGGCCTGAGTTTCTGAGTAACTGTATTGAGGGAAGTGACTGGGGCCTGAGTTACTGTAGTACTGTATTGAGGGAAGTGACTGGGGCCTGAGTTACTGTAGTACTGTATTGAGGGAAGTGACTGGGCCTGAGTTACTGCGGTACTGTATTGAGGGAAGTGACTGGGCCACATTTGTGTATTAGGAAAACAGCATAACACATTATGCAGAAATATAATGTCAATAATATACATTGTATAGACATGTAAAAGTACTTGTACAATCTGAAAAAATCAGGTTCAATAAATACGTTTAAATTCTGTGTCTTACAAACACCTTATCTATACAAGTTAAAATACTCTTACATATATTCTCTTAAAAGCATAAAATACAAGCAATAAGAGAGAACATGAGAATGGGTCAGAATTTATTTTAACAACATACTTATGTAGTACAACGAAAGTATGAAGTATGAAGCAGATAACACAATGAAGCGACAGGTTATCGACAAGCATAAACTGATACGATACAAGATCACTTGGACGGGCACCGGAGGTAAGTAAAATCAGATACAACAGCAGGGCTCAACCGTCCATGTTTGCTTGTTTTGAGGTTTTAGGTCTTCACAGTAATAATAAATGCTAAGGATGAAGCTTTATAACGGAAAAAATAAAATGTCTGATGACATGGAGGCTCCCTTGCCCCTTAAGTCAGTAAACTGGTGACCTTGTCATTGACAGTGGGACTTTATCATTCTCCACCTTAGTATAATCTTTGACCAAAAAACATTACGAGATAGGGGCCATGAAATATGATGTGGGGTGAAACATGATGAGGAGAGTAAGATGGTGAGGGGTGAATTATGAAACGGGGTGAATATTATGTGGGGCGAAATATGATGTAGGGTGGGATGAGGAGTGAAATATGATGTGGGATGAAATATGATGTAGGGTGAAATATGATGAGGAGTGAAACATGATGAGCAGAGTAAGATGGTGAGGGGTGAATAATGAAATGGGGTGAAATATAATGAGGGATGAAATATGAAGTTGGATGAAATATGATGAGGAGTGAAATATGATGAGGGATGAAATATGATGTAGGGTGAAATATGATGAGGAGTGAAACATGATGAGGGATGAAACATGATGTGAGGCAAAATATGATGTAGGGTGAAACATGACGATAAGTGAATATGATGTGGGATGAAATATGATGAGGAGTGAAACATTATGAGGAGTGAAACATGATGAGGAGTGAAACATTATGAGGAGAGTAAGATGATGAGGGGTGACTTATGAAACGGGATGAATATTATGAGGAGTGAAACATAATGAGGGATGAAACATGATGAGGTATGAATTATGATGTGGGGCGAAATATAATGAGGGATGAAATATGAAGTGGGATGAAATATGATGAGTGAAATATGATGAGGGATGACATATGATGTGGGGTGAAACATTATGAGGAGAGTAAGATGAGGGATGACTTATGAAACGGGGTGAATATTATGAAGAGTGAAACATTATGAGGAGTGAAACATTATGAGGAGTGAAACATAATGAGGAGTGAAACATTATGAGGAGTGAAACATTATGAGGAGTGAAATATGATGTTGGGTGAAACATTATGAGGACAGTAAGATGGTGAGGGATGAATAATGAAATGGGGTGAATATTAGGTGGGGTGAAATATGATGTAGGGTGAAACAGGATGAGGAGTGAAATATGATGTGGGATGAAATATGATGTGGGATGAAATATGATGAGGAGTGAAACATGATGAGGGATGAAATATGATGAGGAGTGAAACATGATGAGGGATGAAATATGATGAGGGGTGAAATATGATGATGAGGCTTGAAATGTGACGAGAGATGAAAAGCGACGTGATGAAAGGTGACGAGTGATGAGATGTGATGAACTGTAATGAAAGAAGAAATGTGATCTGAGATGAAATGTAATGAGATGAAATATGACGAGTGATGAAATGTGATGTGAGATGAAATGAAATGAGTGATGAGAGATGAGATGAGATGAAATATAATGAGTGATGAAATGTGATGCGAGATGAAATGTGATGCGAGATGAAATGTGATGCGAGATGAAATGTGATGAGTGATGAAACATGATCTGAGATGAAATGTAATGAGTGATGAGAAATGAAATGTGATGAGATGAAATGTGATGAGTAATAAAATATGATGAGTGATGAAATGTGATCTGAGATGAAATGAAATGAAATGAGATGAAATATGATGAGTGATGAATTATGATGAGTGATGAAACATGTGATTAGTGATGAAACATGATCTGAGATGAAATGTAATGAGTGATGAGATGAAATGTGATGAATAATAAAATATGATGAGTGATGAAATGTAATGAGAGATGAAACATGTGATTAGTGATGAAACATGATCTGAGATGAAATGTAATGAGTGATGAGAGATGAAATGTGATCTGAGATGAAATGTAATGAGTGATGAGATGAAATGAGGTGTAAGATGAAATATGATGAGTAATGAAACATGTGATAAGTGATGAAACATGATATGAGATGAAATGCAATGAGTGATGAGAGATGAAATGTGATGAGTAATAAAATATGATGAGTGATGAAATGTGATCTGAGATGAAATGTAATGAGTTATGAGAGATGAAATGAAATGAGATGTGAGATGAAATATGATGAGTGATGAATTGTGATGAGTGATGAAACATGTGATTAGTGATGAAACATGAGATGAAATATATTGAGTGATGAAATGTGACATGAGTGATGAAACAGGACAAGTGATGAAATGTGATGTGTGATGAGAGATCAAATGTAATGAGTGATGAGATGAAATGTGATCTGAGATGAAATGTAATGAGTGATGAGAGATGAAATGAAATGAGTGATGAAACATGTAATTAGTGATGAAACATGAGCTGAAATGTGATGCGAGATGAAACATGATCTGAGATGAAATGTAATGAGTGTTGAGAGATGAAATGTGATGAGATGAAATGTGATGAGTAATAAAATATGATGAGTGATGAAATGTGATCTGAGATGAAATGTAATGAGTGATGAGATGAAATGAAATGAGATGTGAGATGAAATATGATGAGTGATGAATTGTGATATGAAATGTGATGAGTGATGAAACATGATCTGAGATGAAATGTAATGAGTGTTGAGAGATGAAATGTGATGAGATGAAAGGTGATAAGATGAAATGTGATGAGTAATAAAATATGATGAGTGATGAAATGTTATCAGTGATGAGAGATGAAATGTGATGAGTAATAAAATATGATGAGTGATGAAATGTGATCTGAGATGAAATGTAATGAGTGATGAGAGATGAAATGAAATGAGATGTGAGATTAAATATGATTAGTGATGAATTGTGATGAGTGATGATACATGAGATGAAATGTATAGTGATGAAATGTGACATGAGTGATGAAACATGACGAGTGATGAAATGTGATGCGAGATGAAATGTGATGTGTGATGAGATGAAATGTAATGAGTGATGAGATGAAATGTGATCTGAGATGAAATGTAATGAGTGATGAGAGATGAAATGAAATGAGTGATGAAACATGTAATTAGTGATGAAACATGAGCTGAAATGTGATGCGAGATGAAACATGATCTGAGATGAAATGTAATGAGTGTTGAGAGATGAAATGTGATGAGATGTGAGATGAAATATGATGAGTGATGAAACATGAGATGAAATGTATTGAGTGATGAAATGTGACATAGTGATGAAACATGACGAGTGATGAAATGTGATGCGAGATGAAATGTGATGTGTGATGAGAGATGAAATGTAATGAGTGATGAGAGATGAAATGAAATGAGTGATGAAACATGTGATTAGTGATGAAACATGAGATGAAATGTGATGAGTGATGAAACATGATCTGAGATGAAATGTAATGAGTCCCCCCACTTCGTTGCAGGTCTTTCCAAATGTGATGAGATGAAATGTGATGAGTAATAAACTATGATGAGTGATGAAATGTGATCTGAGATGAAATATAATGAGTCATGAGATGAAATGAGATGTGAGATGAAATATGATGAGTGATGAAACATGATCTGAGATGAAATGTAATGAGTGATGAGAGATGAATTGTGATGAGTAATAAAATATGATGAGTGACGAAATGTGATCTGAGATGAAATGTAATGAGTGATGAGATGAAATGTGATGCAAGATGAAATGTAATGAGTGATGAAACATGATTGGAGATGAAATGTAATAAGTGATGAAATGTGATGAGAGATGAAATGTGATGTGTGATAAAATTAAATGAGTGATGAAACGGGATGAGTGATGAAATGTGATGAGAGATGAAAAATGTGATGAGTGATGAAATGTAATGAGAGATGAAATGTTATAAGTGATGAAACGTGATGAAATGTGATGAGAGATGAAATGTGACGAGAGATGAAAAGTGTCGTGATGAAAGGTGATGAGAGATGAAATGTGATGAGAGATGAAATGTGATGAGATGAAATGTGTAGTAAGGTGATGAGTGATGAAATATGATGAAAGGTGAAACATGGCAAGATGTCATAAGAAAGGAAATGAGATGTCACTGGTATTGCATCTCCAACCATTTGATGTAATAATTTTTTTAACATAAATAGTTTTAAAACGCAAATTATAGAAAATTTAATGGTTTTGCCATTGAATACCATATATATTTCACCCGTTAAACCAGAATATACTGACCTTTTCCCCTGTGCAGGAAACTATTAAATATCCCCTATTATCTACACAAGCCAAGATGTTTTTTTAAAAAACAAAGGGTCTAATTAAAAAAATTGGCTGTCAACCCTGCTTACTCAGTTTATGATAAAACTTCCTAGAAATGATAACAGACAGTCTCAAAATAACATCAGTCTTTTAAGCTTTAAGACACTTAATATTTACCAATCATAGAATTGCACACATTTGAGTTCCATAAAAGCAAATTCCACACCCCTGAACAGTGATTCATTTAATTCAGTGATGTTACACTACAGATCATACAATGTACAGAAGTGACCACACAAGGAAATGTCTTATCCCTGTATGATGATCTATTTAATTCAGTACCCTAGTACATACACTGTAGAGCAAGGTAATCCTAGTGTAATGAACAATAGATTTGTTTAAAACCAGCAGTATGAGATGTGTACAACAATTGTCTTTGTAATCGAATCCGTCGTCGTTAATAACACTGAATAGGACAAAAACAAATTAAATAAAATGTAAAAAAAAATCATCTTAGACTTTAAAACACCTTGGATAGATTAAATATTGTTTTGCTGAAAACATTTTGTATGAATTGCTGTATCAGGCCTCTGTTGGGTTGTGAGATTTCAAAGGGAGACGACTCTTGCCTCTGGGAGTTGTGTTAACATTGTTCTGTTTCACTTTAGAAGGCAACTTTGGCTTCCTGGTTTTGTTTTCTTTACTTGACATCTATAAAACAATGTAGAGCATGTTAATACTTCTCTGTAGATAGGAGTCAGTCAATGTACTTCATGAGAGTAGCTGTTTAAATTACTAATTCTTCTTGGAAAGTATCTATCTTTGAAAAGGCATGTCAGCTTAAGTGCCGTTATCATGTGCTTTTTGTACGAGTCAACATTATACGAAAGAAACTATTTGGCACTTTTTGAAAAGTCCTTCATCTGCTTCCTATTTTGAAAGGAACATGGGCAGTTTTTCTGTTAACACATTGAAATAACAAAACCAAAATATTTGTATAATATTTATAGGTATACTTGGATATATGCAAAGGTGTAATGTAATAGCGAATCTTTGAACTTTTACATCATTCACATTGTATAGTGTTATGATGATACAAATGCCACTGTTCCCCATAAACAGACGGGTGAATGTTGTCTGGCTGTATACAAACACTTGTTACCTTGCTGCTCGCTCGACTTGCTTTGCTAAAGCTGGACACCCCAGACGTACAGGAAGATTCACTGCCAACCTCACTAGGAGCAGATTCTACCTCCTCCGTCTCACTCCTCTGTAAATAAATTAGAACTGTTATCCAGAGGCTAACAAAGATACCTCCCACAGCCCACAACTAGCACAAAGGGAATATCTGTCCTCAATTAAAAAGGATTGAAATGAAAACAAAATGAATAAATTATAGCAAGGTGCACAACATAAATACAAAGCAGATCTTTCGAAATGAAAATAAAATACTACTCGAATACACAATATCAGGGGGTAGTTACCATATCTGTAAACTTTCCTTGAAATTGGCCCAGTAGTTTTGGAAGAGTTGTCCGGACAAGGATTTTTCAACAAAGGGCCATAACTCCATAAAAGAGGGTCAAAATGAAACCTTGATGCACAACATCAGGGGTTACTTATGACATCTGTTAAGTTTAGTTGAAAACCGTGAAAACAAATTTAGGAGGAGTTTGCCCAGACAATATTTTGAGGACAGAAGACAGAGGGTGAGTGTGATTCCAGTGCCCCCCCCCCCCCCCCCCCACTTCGTTGCAGGGGTTTGTGCAAGTAAAACACAATTGTAACAAACCCTAGGGGACCCAAGAAAATACTTTCAGAGTTTGATGCCTATTAGACAGTTCCTAGCCACAAGACACAAGTTGGTGACTTTGTTATTATCAGGAATTTGTAATCAACATTTTTTTTATAGTAAAACACTTCTCTATCACTAAATAAAGGAAAAATATAAGTCTGAACTTACAATATATAAATCTAAATATAAATCTAAATTTCTTCTAGCATCAGCTTAGATTGAACAATTTAATCTCTAAGAAAAGAGAAAGGCTTCCAGAGTATAATTTCAACATTTAATAAATGATGAATCTGTTTTTTTCACATTTAAAAAAAAAGATATATGCTGTTTTAGATCTACAATCAGCTTAAAAACAATTGAATATTACAATTTTAAAAACAGAAGTATTCAGACTTGCATTAATTGTGAAACAAGAGATCCCAGAAGGATCTTGGCACCCACCATGGTACCATCTTCATTAGTTCTTTGTCAGTTCGATCTTTTCTCTTCTTTCCTCTAATCTGTTTGATCAAGTCATGTTAACAGTAAATGCACCTTGGGGTAACTTTTGAGAAAAATCCCTCAAGTTATTCCTGAGAAATAGTACTAACAAACCTTCAATGTCAAAAATCGAAGATGGCTGTCGGTCAGCCATTTTGTTTATCTGATCAGTTTCAAAAGTAAACATGAACAATAAAGGATAGTGGGGAACCTGCATATAGAATTTCAGAAAGATCTCTTCAGTGCTTCCTGAGTAATAGCCATAACAAACCTTCATTTTCAAAATCCAAGATGACTGCCTGTCTGCCATTTTGTTAATCTGATCAGTCTCAAAAGTAAATATGCACAACTAAGGACCTAGGGAAACCTACATATAAGATTTGAGAAAGATCTCTCAACCACTTATTGAGAAACAACGATAACAAACATTCACTTTCAAAATCAAAGATGGCTGACTGTAGGCCATTTTGTTATATCTGATCAGTCTCAAAAGGTAACCTGCACACGAAGGACCAAGGAAAACATACATATCAAATTTGAAAAAGATCCCTCCAGTACTTCCAGAGAAATAGCGATAACAAACCGTCAATGTCAAAATCCAAGATGGCTGCCTGTTGGACATTTTGATTTTCTGATCATTCTCAAAATTAAACATGCACAACTACAGACCTAGGGAAGCCTACATAACAAATTTGGGAAAGAACCCTCCAGTTCTTCCTGAGAAATAGTGATAAACCTTTAATGTCACAATCCAGGATGGTGGCCTATCGGCCATTTTGTTTATCTGATCATTCTCAAAATTAAACATGCACAACTAAAGACCTAGGAAAGCCTACATAACAAACTTGGGAAAGATCCCTCCAGTTCTTCCTGAGAAATAGCGATAACAAACCTTCACTATCAAAATCCAAGATAGCTGCCTGTCGGCCATGTTGTTTATCCCATCAGTCTCAAAAGGTGCCCTGCTTAACTAGGGACCAAGGGGAATCTACATATGAAATTTGAGAAAGATCCCTTGGGTAATTCCCGAGAAATAGCGATAACAAACCTTCACCTTGACTGTATAAAATTGTATATCTATGTACTGTAAAGCGCTTTAGAGTGGCTTATGTTAGCTAGATAAAGCGCTATATCAAATGTTGTATATTTATTTATTTATTTATTCACTATCAAAATCCAAGATGGCTGCCTGTTGGCCATGTTGTTTATCTGATCAGTCTCAAAAGTTGCCCTGCACAACTAGGGACCAAGGGGAACCTACATATACAATTTGAGAAAGATCCCTTTTGTACTTTCTGAGAAATAGCGATGATAAGAATTGTTTAAGGACGGATGACTGACGGACGGACGGACGGACAACAGACCACGGACGCAGAGCGATTTAAATAGTCCACCATCAGATGATGGTGGGCTAAAAAGTATACAGATGGTTGACCTTACTAATTTGACTACTGATTAGACAGAAGGCGAGGGCCACCAGTCTGAGGTATATAAGTAACAGATGGTTGATATACCTTACTAACTTGACTTGACTCGGCCACAGCGTCCAGAGAACTGCTTAGGTCTGTAACAAGTGGGTCACTGACGTAGTCGGCTCTGAAGTCGTCGAGTAAGATGTCATGCTCAGAGGTCTTTGTCAGCTGTAGCGGGTACGTCATGTTTCTTCTCTGTGGAGTTTTACCTGTAAACAAGAAACATTGACTCTCATGTATAGAAATCTAAAGCAATTATCTGTATCCCCTGTGTATAACTAGAACACTAACAGGTCAGTAAGGGCCTCGTCTTGTGGCAATATCCCCCATAATCATCAAGAAGCAATCTGCCCATATAGCTGAGCTTGACGTTTGATATTTGGACTTCAAAAAGAATCGCAAGGAAGCAAAATATACATTTTACATGTACTATGACGTGAGTCTTGTTTCCTTCCACCTCCATATTTGCTGGGCTAACAGAAATGTAAATACCGTTGCAATACTCATTTGTTAGCTTTGATTTGTTTTATTTCATCTTATATACCTCCTCCATCAAGAGCCAGGGTCAAAGTCAGAGATCCACTTTGTCTTTGACCTTTGGACCCAAATGACCTTGACCATTAACCCACTGTGACCCTGATCTTTGGTCAATTGACTTATTCTTTAATTCCGACCAACTTTGCTTCTTAATATCATAACAAAATGTTCATCAGTGAAAATACAAAACTTGACCTTGACCCTTTGGACCCCATAACCTGGACCTAAGGTCAGTTGACTCTGTGTTAAGTTCTGAACAACATTGCTTCATAATGTCATAACAAAATGTTCATCAAGAAAAAGGTACAAAATTTAACCTTCACCTTTGACCTTGACCTTTGGTCAATTGACTCCTTGTTTAATACTGAGCTACATTGCTCCAAAATGTCATAGCGAAATGTTAACCAGTGAAAATATACAAAATTTAACCTTGAACTTTGACCCAATGACCTTGACCTTTGGTCAGTTGACTCCTTGTTTAATTCTGATCAACTTTGCTTCATCATGTCATAGCAAAATGTTCATCAGTGAAAAGGTGCAAAATTTGACCTTAACCTTTGAATCTAATGACCTTGACCTTTGACTTCGACTTTTTACCTCAGTGTGTCTCTTTGTTTAATTCCGAACAACTTTGCTCCATAATGTCATAGCGAAAATGTTCACCAGTGAAAAGCTACAAAATTTGACCTTGACCTCTGACCCGATGACCTTGAACTTTTGTCAGTTGACTCCTTGTTTAATTTTGATCAACTTTGCTTCATAATGTCATAACAAAATGTTGATCAGTGAAAAGATGTAAAATTCGACCTTGACCTTTGAACCTAATGACCTTGACTTATTACCTCAATGTGTATTTTTGTGAACTGAACATCTTGACCAAGTTTCATGTACATCGGTCAATAAATACCAAAGTTATCAGTCAGGAACAAAATTTGTGGACGGACAGTATCCCCTGTGTATAACTAGATATCTCTGTATCCCTTGTTTATAACTAGATATCTCTGTATCCCCTGTATATTTAGATATCTCTGTATCCCCTGTATAACTAGATATCTCTGTATCCCCTGTATATCTATATATCTCTGTATCCCCTGTGTATAACTAGATATCTCTGTATCCCCTGTGTATAGCTAGACATCTCTGTATCCCCTGTGTATAGCTAGATATCTCTGTATCCCCTGTGTATAACTAGATATCTCTGTATCCCCTGTATATCTATATATCTCTGTATCCCCTGTGTATAACTAGATATCTCTGTATCCCTTGTGTATATCTAGACATCTCTGTATCCCCTGTGTATAACTAGATATCTCTGTATCCCCTGTGTATAGCTAGACATCTCTGTATCCCCTGTGTATAGCAAGATATCTCTGTATCCCCTGTGTATAACTAGATATCTCTGTATCCCCTGTATATCTATATATCTCTGTATCCCCTGTGTATAACTAGATATCTCTGTATCCCTTGTGTATATCTAGACATCTCTGTATCCCCTGTGTATAACTAGATATCTCTGTATCCCCTGTGTATAGCTAGACATCTCTGTATCCCCTGTGTATAGCAAGATATCTCTGTATCCCCTGTATATCTAGATATCTCTGTATCCCCTGTGTATATCTAGATATCTCTGTATCCCCTGTGTATAGCTAGATATCTCTGTATCCCTTGTGTATAGCTAGATATCTCTGTATCCCCTGTGTATATCTAGATATCTCTGTATTCCCTGTATATCTAGATATCTCTGTATTCCCTGTATATCTAGATATCTCTATATCCCCTGTATATCTAGATATCTCTGTATCCCTTGTGTATATCTAGACATCTCTGTATCCCTTGTGTATATCTAGATATCTCTGTATCCCCTGTGTATATCTAGATATCTCTGTATCCCCTGTATATCTAGATATCTCTGTATCCCCTGTGTATTACTAGATATCTCTGTATCCCATGTGTATAACTAGATATCTCTGTATCCCATGTGTATAATTAGATATCTCTATATCCCCTGTGTATAGCTAGACATCTCTGTATCCCCTGTGTATAGCTAGATATCTCTGTATCCCCTGTGTATAACTAGATATCTCTGTATCCCCTGTATATCTAGACATCTCTGTATCCCCTGTGTATAACTAGATATCTCTGTATCCCCTGTGTATAGCTAGACATCTCTGTATCCCCTGTGTATAGCTAGATATCTCTGTATCCCCTGTGTATAACTAGATATCTCTGTATCCCCTGTATATCTATATATCTCTGTATCCCATGTGTATAACTAGATATCTCTGTATCCCTTGTGTATATCTAGACATCTCTGTATCCCCTGTGTAAAGCTAGAGACATTTCATTTAGTAGTGGATGTTTATCTTACTTCAGTTAGACTTTTTTCTAATTATCTTTAATGAGATTTTAGTATCCTGGTTCAAATTCCTGAGACAGAATTGTCTCCAGAACAGTAATTGTTTAATTCCGCATGGTGTCAATATGTGCACATGTCAATACTTATGTGAACCTTATGTAAGTTGAGATCTATTATATATGTTATAAGATGACTATAAACAAGGCAAAGTATATTGCAAGACAATCCATAGTCCCCCACCGGTTAAGATTTCTTTATTTACTGAGCTGTGCACCTACTTCAGGATGTAGTTCACAGTGACATACTACTTGTACTCTCTCAACACCAACCAAGCCATACTTGCATACCAAATCAGGTCATTCGAAGTGAAATAGTGAAAAAGATATGCTCCAACTCTTTGAACGAACGGATGGACAGAGTGCAAACCTATAGTCCCCCCCTCCAGAACTGGTGGGTGACTTAAAATTATAACAGTACTTCAGTAAAGTAAAATTGAAGAAATGATTTCTTTACAAAATCTTTGTAACAATCCTACCTGTTGGGATGTCTTTCCTTAGTTCCTCGTGCAGAAAAGCCTCCACATCGTGTGAATGTCTTTGTAGGTCAGCTGACAAGTTATTTGACCAATCAGCAGTTAACTGTGCCTGTGTGTCCATGTCTGTCTGTCTGTCCTGGGTGTGGGCGACCCACTGTTGTAGGTTTCCTTGCAGCTGGGACACCAGGTTATCTGTATGACTTTGGCCCTCCTTGATCAGAGTCTGTATGTAAAAGCCAACATTTTTTATAGAAAATGTTGATATGACAACATGACCATCCACCCAATAGAAAATGTTGATATGACAACATGACCATCCACCAAATAGAAAATGTTGATATGACAACATGACAATCCACCCAATAGAAAATGTTGATATGACAACATGACCATCCACCCAATAGAAAGAGGAATAGGGAAATACAGACTTTCGGAAAATCAATTCTGTAGTCTGCCATGATGCTACAAAAACAGGAATCTACCAAGATTGGTACACTGCCAGAACATTTTCAAATTATTTGTAAAAATCAAAACACTACATAAATAGATATAAACAATGGTTTCAGGGCCTGTGATTGGTGTACCATTTTGGGAATCTGTAATTGTTAAAAAAAGTGATTGTGATGTTAGTCAAAGTGTAACGCTCTATCTTTTGCAACAAATTACTTTAAATCCTAACTTTAAAAAACAACAACACAAGAAATGACAGTCCTTGGCAAAACCCAAGAACATTCCATATCTTTTTATTTCAACAACATGGAAAAACTGTCCAAAATGTTACCTGTGTTATATCCTGTCTAGATGCATATGTCTGTAACACTAGATCTTACCTGTGTTATGGCCTGTCTAGATGCCAGTGTCTGTAACATTATATCTTACCTGTGTTAGGGCCTGTCTAGATGTGTGTCAGTAACACTAGATCTTACCTGTGTTATGGCCTGGCTAGATGTCAGTGTCTGGAACATTATATCTTACCTGTGTTATGGCATGTCAAGATGTCTGTGTCTGTAACACTAGATCTTACCTGTGTCATAGCCTGTCTAGATGTCAGTGTCTGTAACATTATATCTTACCTGTGTTATGGCATGTCAAGATGTCTGTGTCTGTAACACTAGATCTTACCTGTGTTATGGCCTGTCTAGATGTCTGTGTCTGTAACACTAGATCTTACCTGTGTTATGGCCTGTCTAGATGTCTGTGTCTGTAACACTAGATCTTACCTGTGTTATGGCCTGTCTAGATGTCTGTGTCTGTAACACTAGATCTTACCTGTGTTATGGCCTGTCTAGATGTCTGTGTCTGTAACACTAGATCTTACCTGTGTTATGGCCTGTCTAGATGTCTGTGTCTGTAACACTAGATCTTACCTGTGTTATGGCCTGTCTAGATGTCTGTGTCTGTAACACTAGATCTTACCTGTGTTATGGCCTGTCTAGATGTCTGTGTCTGTAACACTAGATCTTACCTGTGTTATGGCCTGTCTAGATGTCTGTGTCTGTAACACTAGATCTTACCTGTGTTATGGCCTGTCTAGATGTCTGTGTCTGTAACACTAGATCTTACCTGTGTTATGGCCTGTCTAGATGTCTGTGTCTGTAACACTAGATCTTACCTGTGTTATGGCCTGTCTAGATGTCTGTGTCTGTAACACTAGATCTTACCTGTGTTATGGCCTGTCTAGATGTCTGTGTCTGTAACACTAGATCTTACCTGTGTTATGGCCTGTCTAGATGTCTGTGTCTGTAACACTAGATCTTACCTGTGTTATGGCCTGTCTAGATGTCTGTGTCTGTAACACTAGATCTTACCTGTGTTATGGCCTGTCTAGATGTCTGTGTCTGTAACACTAGATCTTACCTGTGTTATGGCCTGTCTAGATGTCTGTGTCTGTAACACTAGATCTTACCTGTGTTATGGCCTGTCTAGATGTCTGTGTCTGTAACACTAGATCTTACCTGTGTTATGGCCTGTCTAGATGTCTGTGTCTGTAACACTAGATCTTACCTGTGTTATGGCCTGTCTAGATGTCTGTGTCTGTAACACTAGATCTTACCTGTGTTATGGCCTGTCTAGATGTCTGTGTCTGTAACACTAGATCTTACCTGTGTTATGGCCTGTCTAGATGTCTGTGTCTGTAACACTAGATCTTACCTGTGTTATGGCCTGTCTAGATGTCTGTGTCTGTAACACTAGATCTTACCTGTGTTATGGCCTGTCTAGATGTCTGTGTCTGTAACACTAGATCTTACCTGTGTTATGGCCTGTCTAGATGTCTGTGTCTGTAACACTAGATCTTACCTGTGTTATGGCCTGTCTAGATGTCTGTGTCTGTAACACTAGATCTTACCTGTGTTATGGCCTGTCTAGATGTCTGTGTCTGTAACACTAGATCTTACCTGTGTTATGGCCTGTCTAGATGTCTGTGTCTGTAACACTAGATCTTACCTGTGTTATGGCCTGTCTAGATGTCTGTGTCTGTAACACTAGATCTTACCTGTGTTATGGCCTGTCTAGATGTCTGTGTCTGTAACACTAGATCTTACCTGTGTTATGGCCTGTCTAGATGTCTGTGTCTGTAACACTAGATCTTACCTGTGTTATGGCCTGTCTAGATGTCTGTGTCTGTAACACTAGATCTTACCTGTGTTATGGCCTGTCTAGATGTCTGTGTCTGTAACACTAGATCTTACCTGTGTTATGGCCTGTCTAGATGTCTGTGTCTGTAACACTAGATCTTACCTGTGTTATGGCCTGTCTAGATGTCTGTGTCTGTAACACTAGATCTTACCTGTGTTATGGCCTGTCTAGATGTCTGTGTCTGTAACACTAGATCTTACCTGTGTTATGGCCTGTCTAGATGTCTGTGTCTGTAACACTAGATCTTACCTGTGTTATGGCCTGTCTAGATGTCTGTGTCTGTAACACTAGATCTTACCTGTGTTATGGCCTGTCTAGATGTCTGTGTCTGTAACACTAGATCTTACCTGTGTTATGGCCTGTCTAGATGTCTGTGTCTGTAACACTAGATCTTACCTGTGTTATGGCCTGTCTAGATGTCTGTGTCTGTAACACTAGATCTTACCTGTGTTATGGCCTGTCTAGATGTCTGTGTCTGTAACACTAGATCTTACCTGTGTTATGGCCTGTCTAGATGTCTGTGTCTGTAACACTAGATCTTACCTGTGTTATGGCCTGTCTAGATGTCTGTGTCTGTAACACTAGATCTTACCTGTGTTATGGCCTGTCTAGATGTCTGTGTCTGTAACACTAGATCTTACCTGTGTTATGGCCTGTCTAGATGTCTGTGTCTGTAACACTAGATCTTACCTGTGTTATGGCCTGTCTAGATGTCTGTGTCTGTAACACTAGATCTTACCTGTGTTATGGCCTGTCTAGATGTCTGTGTCTGTAACACTAGATCTTACCTGTGTTATGGCCTGTCTAGATGTCTGTGTCTGTAACACTAGATCTTACCTGTGTTATGGCCTGTCTAGATGTCTGTGTCTGTAACACTAGATCTTACCTGTGTTATGGCCTGTCTAGATGTCTGTGTCTGTAACACTAGATCTTACCTGTGTTATGGCCTGTCTAGATGTCTGTGTCTGTAACACTAGATCTTACCTGTGTTATGGCCTGTCTAGATGTCTGTGTCTGTAACACTAGATCTTACCTGTGTTATGGCCTGTCTAGATGTCTGTGTCTGTAACACTAGATCTTACCTGTGTTATGGCCTGTCTAGATGTCTGTGTCTGTAACACTAGATCTTACCTGTGTTATGGCCTGTCTAGATGTCTGTGTCTGTAACACTAGATCTTACCTGTGTTATGGCCTGTCTAGATGTCTGTGTCTGTAACACTAGATCTTACCTGTGTTATGGCCTGTCTAGATGTCTGTGTCTGTAACACTAGATCTTACCTGTGTTATGGCCTGTCTAGATGTCTGTGTCTGTAACACTAGATCTTACCTGTGTTATGGCCTGTCTAGATGTCTGTGTCTGTAACACTAGATCTTACCTGTGTTATGGCCTGTCTAGATGTCTGTGTCTGTAACACTAGATCTTACCTGTGTTATGGCCTGTCTAGATGTCTGTGTCTGTAACACTAGATCTTACCTGTGTTATGGCCTGTCTAGATGTCTGTGTCTGTAACACTAGATCTTACCTGTGTTATGGCCTGTCTAGATGTCTGTGTCTGTAACACTAGATCTTACCTGTGTTATGGCCTGTCTAGATGTCTGTGTCTGTAACACTAGATCTTACCTGTGTTATGGCCTGTCTAGATGTCTGTGTCTGTAACACTAGATCTTACCTGTGTTATGGCCTGTCTAGATGTCTGTGTCTGTAACACTAGATCTTACCTGTGTTATGGCCTGTCTAGATGTCTGTGTCTGTAACACTAGATCTTACCTGTGTTATGGCCTGTCTAGATGTCTGTGTCTGTAACACTAGATCTTACCTGTGTTATGGCCTGTCTAGATGTCTGTGTCTGTAACACTAGATCTTACCTGTGTTATGGCCTGTCTAGATGTCTGTGTCTGTAACACTAGATCTTACCTGTGTTATGGCCTGTCTAGATGTCTGTGTCTGTAACACTAGATCTTACCTGTGTTATGGCCTGTCTAGATGTCTGTGTCTGTAACACTAGATCTTACCTGTGTTATGGCCTGTCTAGATGTCTGTGTCTGTAACACTAGATCTTACCTGTGTTATGGCCTGTCTAGATGTCTGTGTCTGTAACACTAGATCTTACCTGTGTTATGGCCTGTCTAGATGTCTGTGTCTGTAACACTAGATCTTACCTGTGTTATGGCCTGTCTAGATGTCTGTGTCTGTAACACTAGATCTTACCTGTGTTATGGCCTGTCTAGATGTCTGTGTCTGTAACACTAGATCTTACCTGTGTTATGGCCTGTCTAGATGTCTGTGTCTGTAACACTAGATCTTACCTGTGTTATGGCCTGTCTAGATGTCTGTGTCTGTAACACTAGATCTTACCTGTGTTATGGCCTGTCTAGATGTCTGTGTCTGTAACACTAGATCTTACCTGTGTTATGGCCTGTCTAGATGTCTGTGTCTGTAACACTAGATCTTACCTGTGTTATGGCCTGTCTAGATGTCTGTGTCTGTAACACTAGATCTTACCTGTGTTATGGCCTGTCTAGATGTCTGTGTCTGTAACACTAGATCTTACCTGTGTTATGGCCTGTCTAGATGTCTGTGTCTGTAACACTAGATCTTACCTGTGTTATGGCCTGTCTAGATGTCTGTGTCTGTAACACTAGATCTTACCTGTGTTATGGCCTGTCTAGATGTCTGTGTCTGTAACACTAGATCTTACCTGTGTTATGGCCTGTCTAGATGTCTGTGTCTGTAACACTAGATCTTACCTGTGTTATGGCCTGTCTAGATGTCTGTGTCTGTAACACTAGATCTTACCTGTGTTATGGCCTGTCTAGATGTCTGTGTCTGTAACACTAGATCTTACCTGTGTTATGGCCTGTCTAGATGTCTGTGTCTGTAACACTAGATCTTACCTGTGTTATGGCCTGTCTAGATGTCTGTGTCTGTAACACTAGATCTTACCTGTGTTATGGCCTGTCTAGATGTCTGTGTCTGTAACACTAGATCTTACCTGTGTTATAGCCTGTCTAGATGTCTGTGTCTGTAACACTAGATCTTACCTGTGTTATGGCCTGTCTAGATGTCTGTGTCTGTAACACTAGATCTTACCTGTGTTATAGCCTGTCTAGATGTCTGTGTCTGTAACACTAGATCTTACCTGTGTTATGGCCTGTCTAGATGTCTGTGTCTGTAACACTAGATCTTACCTGTGTTATAGCCTGTCTAGATGTCTGTGTCTGTAACACTAGATCTTACCTGTGTTATGGCCTGTCTAGATGTCTGTGTCTGTAACACTAGATCTTACCTGTGTTATAGCCTGTCTAGATGTCTGTGTCTGTAACACTAGATCTTACCTGTGTTATAGCCTGTCTAGATGTCTGTGTCTGTAACACTAGATCTTACCTGTGTTATGGCCTGTCTAGATGTCTGTGTCTGTAACACTAGATCTTACCTGTGTTATGGCCTGTCTAGATGTCTGTGTCTGTAACACTAGATCTTACCTGTGTTATAGCCTGTCTGGATGTCTGTGTCTGTAACACTAGATCTTACCTGTGTTATAGCCTGTCTGGATGTCTGTGTCTGTAACACTAGATCTTACCTGTGTTATAGCCTGTCTAGATGTCTATGTCTGTAACACTAGATCTTACCTGTGTTATAACCTGTCTGGATGTGTCTGTCTGTAACACTAGATCTTACCTGTGTTAAGGTGTTGTGGTGTTCCTGTCCTGATCGTATCACTTCCCTGTGCTCAGCAGTTCTCTCTGTAATTGTTGCTAGATGCTGCACCCAAACCTGTCCACACACAAAGAGGTACTTGTATAAAAATATAAATAATTATATAGGGTTGTATTACTGTAGGGGCATATAAATACTTATACTATAATGTTAAAGACAAGGTTAAAGGGAGAAAACGTCTAATTCCTGATAATCCTGAAATTACTGTTATCATGGCTAGTTATTATTTTTGTGAGCCATTTAATATATAAAGAGTTTTTTGTCATTAACTAAAATTTCTTTTCAGGATAATGTTTAACAACAAGAATTCCCATAAACTCTGTCTGGTTTGCTCTGACCATCAACACCATTCAATCTGGGAAACAGTATACTGTATAATGGGTTATTTACGCGGTCATAAATTTTTCGCGATTTTGACTCAAAATCAGAAAATAAAATTTACACAGATTATCATATCACTATCTAGACAAGTGAAAGTACTAAATATCCGTAGTGTCTTAGCACAGCATCGGGACACTTGGCATATTAAGGTGGCTCGACACATCGTCATCAGCGTCCATTTTCGTGACGTACTTCCGGAAAAAGTACAGCTGGACTCAATTATCTTGATCGAAATGTGCATGTACACCATGTCGTCATTTCCGTTTTGCGTATCGGGTATTCAATATCGTAGTGCAAATTATAGTAGCACCTGGGCCGTTTGCGTTTAAACGGTCAAACCGATCGGACCACTGTTGTTCGTTTATTAAATAAGGTCAGACCTAGTTATCTGATGCTGCTTTCAGGCGAGCCTTGAGAAAGCCTTGCAAGTCTTGCATACACATTTGTAGGTCCGCCAGGATATATACCCGGAATTGTTACATTTATAAACGGTCAAACCGGTTGTTCCGCATAAACGAACAGGCCCCTGGTAAACAGTAGTACACGTGCGTGCCGATGATATGTCAACACCCGATATCGAGATTTTACCGGGAAATGTATAATCACACGTACTTCAGGAATAAAGCTTTCCAATTCATTGACATAAACGACTCACGGGAAGACAGTGACATGAGACCAGACGACCTCAAGAAGGTCATATAGGAAACACATGGAATGCGGACGTACCAACCTCATATGTGCATATCACGTGCTTACACGAGTTCATAAGCTGAGGGAGTTTCGCTCTGTCGATTAAATCGTGTTTACAAATGTAGTCTACTTACTCTGTGAAAATAATGTTTTGTAAAATATCAAGATACCTATGAAATGCATGTGTGAGGGCACGTGAGAACGGCATACCATGCGATAGCCTCTGGTCACATATGTACCTGACATGTAATTATAAATATACCGTGAGTTAGCGGACTGTGGAATGATGTCCAAAGTGTACATGACTGAGGGTAATTTGGTTCCATTAAAGAACAATAAATTGATAATTTTGATATCATATTTTTGATTTATTTCCATCATTTGTTATATGTAAACAGAGACAACTGTCATTGTGTAAATGTCATCCCTCTGCAAAAAGTTCCGATTTTTTTCAAGGAAGATAACTCTCACCCGGATCAAAGTGATTGTAAAATGTAAAATAAATTAATTATAAAGCCATTGTGTATATTTTGTTCAATTTCTCACTCTATATGTATAGATCTGTGTGTCCTGTTTGCTTTTAGCTTGTAGATAATCACTTTTATCCGTTCAAATTCAATAAAAAACACTTTGTGTAACATGTGTTACATATTTTGCGATAAATAAAATATTTTTAGGATTAATTATAAATGCTTCTTTTCATTTTTTTTATTGTTTTTATTGTTCCGAACAATGCCACACACAAAAAAACCGGAAAATATTAAAAGTGGCGAAAATTCAATTTTTTGGTATTTTTTCCAAAAAATTCCCCAAACTATCGGAATGTTTAGATTTTCATAAAATTAACTCTACATAGTTGCATAACCATTATATGAAAGTTTCAACGAATTTTGCTGGTTAATTGCGAAAGTGTGGAGCCACCTTAAGTGTCAAATAGTCAAATGAATAGGCTTTATTACAAAATTATCCTGGTTTTTCCTTAAACAAATCATCAACAAAACTACTAGATGTGTGATATAGCCTATTTTCAAACATCACTACTCTTTATGTATATGAATCGTCACAAACACATGTGCGCAATTTCATGGTGACATTATGGCTGTGAAGTTTATTGCTGTTCAGTTATACGCTTGTCATATTATTCTGCAGATAATATTTCACATTATTGACCAGTAAACTTGCATGAAAATTTCATCCCCCCCCCCCCCCCCCCCCAAAAATTTGTTTGGGAGTATTTTAATGTTGAGGACTTACCTGCTGGGTGTGGCTGTTGATTTCTCTGACTTTCTGTCTAATGTCCTCACACGTCCCTGTAGACTTGTCCACCTCAGTCAGCACCTGGCCACACAACATTGACAAATTTTACAAAACAATCAGCATATATAAGATAGGAATAATTTCAGCGCAAAAATTCTGAAGAAATATTTCTGTTACTTAGTATGATGTAATGTAGTACATTTTTTTGTAACTTATGGTTATATGTCAATGGTCAACGATACTATTTCGTAATCGTCAATATTGACCGAGGAGGGTTTCAAAATGAAGATGAAGTCAACATCCCGACAGAATGTACACTGTCCCCTCCATCCTTACCTGTGAGAGGTCAGTCTTGTTGTTATATATATAGGTCACACACGCTACAGAAAGTACACTGACCCCTCCATCCTTACCTGTGAGAGGTCACTCTGGTTGTTGTATATATGTCGCACATACCCTACAGAATGTACACTGTCCCCTCCATCCTTACCTGTTAGAGGTCACTCTGGTTGTTGTATATATGTCACACATACCCTACAGAATGTACACTGACCCCTCCATCCTTACCTGTGAGAGGTCAGTCTGGTTGTTATATATATAGTTCACACTCGCTACAGAATGTACACTGTCCCCTCCATCCTTTCCTGTGAGAGGTCAGTCTGGTTGTTATATATATAGGTCACACACACTACAGAATGTACACTGTCCCCTCCATCCTTTCCTGTGAGAGGTCAGTCTGGTTGTTATATATATAGTTCACACTCGCTACAGAATGTACACTGTCCCCTCCATCCTTACCTGTGAGAGGTCACTCTGGTTGTTGTATATATGTCACACATACCCTACAGAATGTACACTGTCCCCTCCATCCTTACCTGTGAGAGGTCACTCTGGTTGTTATATATATAGGTCACACACGCTACAGAATGTACACTGTCCCCTCCGTCCTTATCTGTGAGAGGTCACTCTGGTTGTTATATATATAGGTCACACATGCTACAGAATGCACACTGCCCCCTCCCTCCTTACCTGTGAGAGGTCACTCTGGTTGTTATATATATAGGTCACACACACCCTACAGAATGTAAACTGCCCCCTCCCTCCTTAGCTGTGAGAGGTCAGTCTGGTTGTTATATATATAGGTCACACACACCCTACAGAATGTACACTGCCCCCTCCCTCCTTAGCTGTGAGAGGTAAGTCTGGTTGTTATATATATAGGTCACACACACCCTACAGAATGTACACTGTCTCCTCCCTCCTTACCTGTGAGAGGTCAGTCTGGTTGTTATATATATAGGTCACACACACCCTACAGAATGTACACTGCCCCCTCCCTCCTTACCTGTGAGAGGTCAGTCTGGTTGTTGGTACAGTTAGAGGCTACAACTCCCATCAGTTCTGGCTTTGTCTGGTCGGCTCCTGTCTGCACTTCCTGTAGATTACTGCAAGATGAGACAGCAGGTGCTCATTTGTTATAATTGTCAATTTCGATGACTTTATTTTGTTTGTAATGTGGTATGAAGTCCAGTACAAATGTCTGTAAGACATGAATGCCTCTTATCCATGCTAACTTGATGTCATTGCCAACTTCTGACAAATGTATACATGAATAAGTCATAAAGGTGAACTGGGCCGTGGCATTACAACAGGAACTCATTGAAGGTATTTTTTATACTTGACCTTTGTGCAAAGTTTGATCAAAATCTGTTTAGTGACAAAGTTTTTTTGTGTTTTTTTTTATCATCTTGTCATAAAAGCCTGCATATTATAGTTAGATACTCCTTATGAACAATTCATGTTAAAATATTGACAAGAGCCAATGTTTTCTTGGTGTTCTCACATCAATCAATGATGAAGAAATCTGTAACGGTTTGGCTATACATTTTAGCAGTAGCTCTGGGTGAACCTCTTACTATAATATATTATCAATCAGGATTTAAAGATTTTTAAAGCCCAAAGAGAAATTCAAGGCTTTTCCAGGCCACACTCTGAATACAAAACTTTTTTGATATGGCATGAAAATCACAATTAAATGGTATGAATATTGGCATATACATTTTGACACAGGCACATACATCATTGATGTTTTCATTCTGAATGGAATGTAAATAATGATATCATTGTTAGTCTTGTGGCGGCTAGATATCAAACAATGGAGATGTGCTGTATAAAATGATGTTAGATATGCTATTTTGGTGTAAAATCAAAAGTGTAAATATCCGTGGGAGCAAATCTCCATTTAAGTATGTGATAACAAATCTCCGTCAGAGGATGTGATAGCAAATCTCTGTCAGAAGATGTGAGAGCAAATCTCTGTCAGAGGATGTGAGAGCAAATCTCTGTCAAAGGATGTGAGAGCAAATCTCTGTCAAAGGATGTGAGAGCAAATCTCTGTCAAAGGATGTGAGAGCAAATCTCTGTCAGGGGATGTGAGAGCAAATCTCTGTCAAAGGATGTGAGAGCAAATCTCTGTCAGAGGATGTGAGAGCAAATATCCATTTAAGTATGTGATAACAAATCTCCATCTAAGGATGTGATAACAAATATCCATTTAAGGATGTGAGAGCAAATCTCCATTTAAGTATGTGATAGCGAATCTCCATCTAAGGATGTGATAGCAAATCTCCATCTAAGGATGTGATAACAAATCTCCATCTAAGGATGTGATAGCAAATCTCCATCTAAGGATGTGATAGCAAATCTCCATCTAAGGATGTGATAGCAAATCTCCATCTAAGGATGTGATAGCAAATCTCCATCTAAGGATGTGATAGCAAATCTCCATCTAAGGATGTGATAGCAAATCTCCATCTAAGGATGTGATAGCAAATCTCCATCTAAGGATGTGATAGCAAATCTCCATCTAAGGATGTGATAGCAAATCTCCATCTAAGGATGTGATAGCAAATCTCCATCTAAGGATGTGATAGCAAATCTCCATCTAAGGATGTGATAGCAAATCTCCATCTAAGGATGTGATAGCAAATCTCCATCTAAGGATGTGATAGCAAATCTCCATCTAAGGATGTGATAGCAAATCTCCATCTAAGGATGTGATAGCAAATCTCCATCTAAGGATGTGATAGCAAATCTCCATCTAAGGATGTGATAGCAAATCTCCATCTAAGGATGTGATAGCAAATCTCCATCTAAGGATGTGATAGCAAATCTCCATCTAAGGATGTGATAGCAAATCTCCATCTAAGGATGTGATAGCAAATCTCCATCTAAGGATGTGATAGCAAATCTCCATCTAAGGATGTGATAGCAAATCTCCATCTAAGGATGTGATAGCAAATCTCCATCTAAGGATGTGATAGCAAATCTCCATCTAAGGATGTGATAGCAAATCTCCATCTAAGGATGTGATAGCAAATCTCCATCTAAGGATGTGATAGCAAATCTCCATCTAAGGATGTGATAGCAAATCTCCATCTAAGGATGTGATAGCAAATCTCCATCTAAGGATGTGATAGCAAATCTCCATCTAAGGATGTGATAGCAAATCTCCATCTAAGGATGTGATAGCAAATCTCCATCTAAGGATGTGATAGCAAATCTCCATCTAAGGATGTGATAGCAAATCTCCATCTAAGGATGTGATAACAAATCTCCATCTAAGGATGTGATAGCAAATCTCCATCTAAGGATGTGATAGCAAATCTCCATCTAAGGATGTGATAGCAAATCTCCATCTAAGGATGTGATAGCAAATCTCCATCTAAGGATGTGATAGCAAATCTCCATCTAAGGATGTGATAGCAAATCTCCATCTAAGGATGTGATAGCAAATCTCCATCTAAGGATGTGATAGCAAATCTCCATCTAAGGATGTGATAGCAAATCTCCATCTAAGGATGTGATAGCAAATCTCCATCTAAGGATGTGATAGCAAATCTCCATCTAAGGATGTGATAGCAAATCTCCATCTAAGGATGTGATAGCAAATCTCCATCTAAGGATGTGATAGCAAATCTCCATCTAAGGATGTGATAGCAAATCTCCATCTAAGGATGTGATAGCAAATCTCCATCTAAGGATGTGATAGCAAATCTCCATCTAAGGATGTGATAGCAAATCTCCATCTAAGGATGTGATAGCAAATCTCCATCTAAGGATGTGATAGCAAATCTCCATCTAAGGATGTGATAGCAAATCTCCATCTAAGGATGTGATAGCAAATCTCCATCTAAGGATGTGATAGCAAATCTCCATCTAAGGATGTGATAGCAAATCTCCATCTAAGGATGTGATAGCAAATCTCCATCTAAGGATGTGATAGCAAATCTCCATCTAAGGATGTGATAGCAAATCTCCATCTAAGGATGTGATAGCAAATCTCCATCTAAGGATGTGATAGCAAATCTCCATCTAAGGATGTGATAGCAAATCTCCATCTAAGGATGTGATAGCAAATCTCCATCTAAGGATGTGATAGCAAATCTCCATCTAAGGATGTGATAGCAAATCTCCATCTAAGGATGTGATAGCAAATCTCCATCTAAGGATGTGATAGCAAATCTCCATCTAAGGATGTGATAGCAAATCTCCATCTAAGGATGTGATAGCAAATCTCCATCTAAGGATGTGATAGCAAATCTCCATCTAAGGATGTGATAGCAAATCTCCATCTAAGGATGTGATAGCAAATCTCCATCTAAGGATGTGATAGCAAATCTCCATCTAAGGATGTGATAGCAAATCTCCATCTAAGGATGTGATAGCAAATCTCCATCTAAGGATGTGATAGCAAATCTCCATCTAAGGATGTGATAGCAAATCTCCATCTAAGGATGTGATAGCAAATCTCCATCTAAGGATGTGATAGCAAATCTCCATCTAAGGATGTGATAGCAAATCTCCATCTAAGGATGTGATAGCAAATCTCCATCTAAGGATGTGATAGCAAATCTCCATCTAAGGATGTGATAGCAAATCTCCATCTAAGGATGTGATAGCAAATCTCCATCTAAGGATGTGATAGCAAATCTCCATCTAAGGATGTGATAGCAAATCTCCATCTAAGGATGTGATAGCAAATCTCCATCTAAGGATGTGATAGCAAATCTCCATCTAAGGATGTGATAGCAAATCTCCATCTAAGGATGTGATAGCAAATCTCCATCTAAGGATGTGATAGCAAATCTCCATCTAAGGATGTGATAGCAAATCTCCATCTAAGGATGTGATAGCAAATCTCCATCTAAGGATGTGATAGCAAATCTCCATCTAAGGATGTGATAGCAAATCTCCATCTAAGGATGTGATAGCAAATCTCCATCTAAGGATGTGATAGCAAATCTCCATCTAAGGATGTGATAGCAAATCTCCATCTAAGGATGTGATAGCAAATCTCCATCTAAGGATGTGATAGCAAATCTCCATCTAAGGATGTGATAGCAAATCTCCATCTAAGGATGTGATAGCAAATCTCCATCTAAGGATGTGATAGCAAATCTCCATCTAAGGATGTGATAGCAAATCTCCATCTAAGGATGTGATAGCAAATCTCCATCTAAGGATGTGATAGCAAATCTCCATCTAAGGATGTGATAGCAAATCTCCATCTAAGGATGTGATAGCAAATCTCCATCTAAGGATGTGATAGCAAATCTCCATCTAAGGATGTGATAGCAAATCTCCATCTAAGGATGTGATAGCAAATCTCCATCTAAGGATGTGATAGCAAATCTCCATCTAAGGATGTGATAACAAATCTCCATCTAAGGATGTGATAGCTAATCTCCATCTAAGGATGTGATAGCTAATCTCCATCTAAGGATGTGATAGCAAATCTCCATCTAAGGATGTATAGATCGAATAGTCCAAACATTGTATTTACACCTGGACCATACACTGACATTAGGTTCACACTCAACAAGGACTTACACAGAAACCTTTATATATATACACTTACCCTATTAAGGTGTCGTGGAATTGTCGCACTGCCTGCTGTCTGGATAGCTTACGATTCCTTGTCTGTCAGAACGAACAAAAAAAGTCATCTTCAACTTAATGTGACAAAACAAAAGATTTTCTCATAATTCAGTACTTCTTCTCCGAAAAGTCATTTTCTTTTGTCTGCATAGATATTTTAGTATACAGTAAACAAAAGGCCCATTGGGTGTGGACTGTGGATGTGTATTGCCTACCTGGTCAATGTCAAATTTACTCAAACAATTTAGATAATAAGCTATCTACCCATATATACATTAAGTATCAGTATATTCTATTCCTTTATTTTGTTGGAATATTAAAATATCGACCATATAACCTTCAAAGAGTATCAAAATCATTCCATAGTACAAAAATGATAGTTCTCTACCCGAGCATGCTACAGACCAAATACCATGACCCTAGGACTTTGGAAGATGTTTTTCCAGTTTTTGACACATTTGACTCTTGTGGCCTTGTAGTCGGGTCTAGGTCATTTATTGAAATAAGCTTGATAGCACTTCATCCCAGCATGCTACGGACACAATATGACCTGATGCCCTTTAGTTATTCAGAAGAGTTTTAACCTATTCGACTCCTGTAATAATCATTTAAACAAATTTGACAAAGCATGCTATTGGCCAAATATCGTGATTCTAGGGCTCTTGGTTGTTCAGATGAAGTAACTTAAAGCTGACGGTGCAAGTTAAAAAGCTTTCAATTCAGATTAACTTTTATTTTTTTAAATTTATTTCTGGCGCATTACCTGTCAAAACGGTTATCATTTGTTCATTGTGTGCGTAAGTTGACACTACTATACTATATATATATATAAAAATTATTCCAACATTTTTTACCAACATTTTTTATCAGATCAGTTGAAGAAATAATCTATCTAAGAAAAGTGGGAATAGCAGTAAAATACGACCAATTAAAATATTTAATGCACAATCCCTGCCTCCCCCCCCCCCCCCCCCCAAAAAAAAAGTACGGCCCTGAAAGAAACAAACATACGACTAATGCTAATGCTTACATTTTAGATATCCAAATAGTTATAACCTCCTGTGTGAAAACAATACTAATTCCAATCATTTCGATACGGTTCAATGATCACATTTCACATTGTTAACTACACACCTGGGAGTGTCACATTTTGAACGTGTTTTGCTACTAAAGCGTCTTCATGATGAAGACTAAGAGTTCATAATGCGTTTGATTTTTGATACCGGTTGTTGATCAGGGTACGTGGTGCATTGAATCGCAAGATGGTCAGTTGTAGAATGATGACCAGTTTGATAGGTAATGCGCTTTTTATACCCAGCCAGACTTATATTTGTTACCAAGCAAGGACAAACCAAAATGTCGGCACTTCCTTAGAAACGATAGTCGAAAGAGATAGGAAGATCTCAAAACCAGAAAAAAAGTTTTGAAATTGATTTTTTTTAAATTTCAATTGAACGCTTTTTAACTTGCACTGTTAGCTTTAAAGAAAATATTAAGGACAGACAGATAGATGGACATTATGCCACAACATATTCTCAGTCCCATTTTGAGCTTACGGGTAAAATGTATCCTTGTGCAAAAGCACCAGTGAACTAACTAGAGCGACCACGGAAGAAGATGGCCTTCACCGTAGATATGTACCATGTATTGTTGTAGCTTTGTAATTATAAAACAATGTGATCCTTCTACATTCAGTACACTGTACAGCAATAAGTCCTTACCTGTTTTACCAGTTCCAAACGTTTCTGTTGGTGCTGCATTATTTTTTCCTCCAGTTCCTGAGCATGGGAAAAATTAAAGACAACACTTTTAAATCTGATATCAATATATCTGAAGCTTAGGCCAAACAAAAAAAATACTTATGTTTCCGCTATCATCCTCAGAAAAAAGAGGGTAGGTAGGTACTAAGGCATTTTATTTTTATAAATATTTCAGTATGCTTATATAGAGCAGAAGTTCTGACTTTAACAGTGAATATCAGTAAATGCCAATAACAACTGTAGGGTAGGTACACAAATCTAGGGAAGGCAGGGTTAGCAGGGTTAGCAGGGGTTAGCAGGGGTTAGCAGGGGTTAGCAGGGTTGGCAGGGTTGGCAGGGTTAGCAGGGGTTAGCAGGGGTTAGCAGGGTTAGCAGGGTTAGCAGGGTTGGCAGGGTTAGCAGGGGTTAGCAGGGTTAGCAGGGGTTAGCAGGGTTAGCAGGGGTTAGCAGGGTTAGCAGGATTAGCAGGGTTAGCAGGATTAGCAGGGGTTAGCAGGGTTAGCAGGGTTAGCAGGGTTAGCAGGGGTTAGCAGGGTTAGCAGAAACACAGGATTTATTGTTTGTTTTTGGCCTAAAGAGAACACAACTGCTGGGAATGAAGATGGTTGGAAGTTGTTGAAGGTGAACCATTCCTCAGAAATGTGTTATTACAGAACAGGGTGAAACAAGCAGGAGGTTCTTCAACAAATGAAGGTTCCTTATCTACAGCTGTAGAGGTTCTTAACAAATGAAGGTTCCTTATCTACAGCTGTAGGGGTTCTTCAACAAATGAAGGTTCCTTATCTACAGCTGTAGAGGTTCTTCAACAAATGAAGGTTCCTTATCTACAGCTGTAGGGGTTCTTCAACAAATGAAGGTTCCTTATCTACAGCTGTAGAGGTTCTTCAACAAATGAAGGTTCCTTATCTACAGCTGTAGGGGTTCTTCAACAAATGAAGGTTCCTTATCTACAGCTGTAGAGGTTCTTAACAAATGAAGGTTCCTTATCTACAGCTGTAGGGGTTCTTCAACAAATGAAGGTTCCTTATCTACAGCTGTAGGGGTTCTTCAACAAATGAAGGTTCCTTATCTACAGCTGTAGAGGTTCTTCAACAAATGAAGGTTCCTTATCTACAGCTGTAGAGGTTCTTCAACAAATGAAGGTTCCTTATCTACAGCTGTAGGGGTTCTTCAACAAATGAAGGTTCCTTATCTACAGCTGTAGGGGTTCTTCAACAAATGAAGGTTCCTTATCTACAGCTGTAGAGGTTCTTCAACAAATGAAGGTTCCTTATCTACAGCTGTAGGGGTTCTTCAACAAATGAAGGTTCCTTATCTACAGCTGTAGGGGTTCTTCAACAAATGAAGGTTCCTTATCTACAGCTGTAGAGGTTCTTCAACAAATGAAGGTTCCTTATCTACAGCTGTAGAGGTTCTTCAACAAATGAAGGTTCCTTATCTACAGCTGTAGGGGTTCTTCAACAAATGAAGGTTCCTTATCTACAGCTGTAGAGGTTCTTCCAACAAGGAATGGCTTGTCCACATGTCTGATGAGCGAAATTTGCTTACATATTACCTAAGGTTAATTTTTCAATTTTCCAAATAGAAATGCTTTAACCCATGTTTTTTTTTTTTTAATAGACTAATGAAAGTTTGATAATCAAGATATAACCAATTAACAAGAGTAAGGGGACCTTTTTCTCCCCGACACGCCCATGTTATGTTCTAAAAGTTACTTCTTCAATACAACTCCCTCCGATTTCTGAACCCCCAGAATCATGATGTTATTGTAACAAATGCATTCATCGGGACATCCAGTACATATAAACATCATGGCCTATATTTATTGTCAAAGTCTCATGCGTGAAATGTTTACTTTTTCTAAATGATCGCAGTGTGGAAATTGTCACATTTGCAATTGCTTTGAAATTCCCATAATACACAATCTTTTTATATCGCATTTGGATGTTTTGTGCTAATTTACATAACATAAAAAGAAGAAGAAGAGCTTTTCGACAAAACCATAACTTCTGCTTTAACCATACAAATATTAACCAATGAAAATGCTATCAACATATGTCACCCACTTGTAGCATGTTAAGCTTGATAAATAAATAGCCAGTTTATCCCGTACAAAAACGAGTTAGGAAACAAAACTTCGTTAAATATCACACCTTATCCAGTCTTTCTTCCTCCGCTGTCTGCCTCTCCGTCTCGTCAAGGTCAGCCGTCATTTGTGTGAAGAAATCCCCCATCAGTGTGGTCAGATTCTCCATGCCAGCTGTGATTGTGGACATGAATTTGTTCACTATCTGTTCTTGCTCAGTTTTCTGAAACAACAAAACAGCATCAGGATTACTAAAGGTTTGTTCATAATTTTTGTTTTTTTACATCCTATTAACAGCTATGGTCATTTAAGGACGTGCAAGGTTTTGGAGGTGGAGGAAAGCCGCAGTTCCCGGAGAAAAACCACCGACCTAGACCTACGGCCAGTACCTGGCGACTGCCCAATGTACCTCACGAACCTGCGAGGGCTAGTGGTAGCAGAATGTCAGACACCTTAACCACTTGGCCACCGCGGCCCAAGGTTTATTTTGTACGTTGTAACTAAAAGTCTATTTGCAACATTGTATCATCGCAGCCCTAGCTTATAGCTATTGCAGATGTCTCAAAATGGTAAGTTAAAAGTTACAAATCTGAGCTGGTAAAAGTTCTATTTGCCTCTGAAGAATTCAGGGTTTGACACTAACACTAGTCCTGTAGTCAGAGACAAGCAGATTTCAGCAAGGACTAGTGAATCACCCGAACTAACCGTTGGACTTGTTAAAAATGATGTTATCACAGTATCATTTGATAGACAGATTATCAAATAGGAACACATGCCAAAAATACAGATTTATTGCATGGTAATATCAGAATTTCACTAAAACTTCACCATATATTTATGACAGTAGTTTTTAGATATACAATTAATAATCAATATATACAACATTTGATATAGCTCCCTAGCTATCTAGCTAACATAAGCCACTCTAAAGCGCTTTACAGTACATAGATATACAATTAGCATAAACACATTAATCAATACAATTTTGAGGAATTCGCAGGAGCTGCCTTATCAGGCGCTAATAACTAGTCCTTTGCCACCTGGCTAATATCTCCCTATGTGTGTATGCCTGCGTATATGCTGGAGATGTAATGTGTTCTGTTTGTAGTGGGACCGTGTTTCCAACGGCATCATTTATAGTGCCACCTTACTTGAATGCTACAGCACAGATACCGCAATATCCACCCCAGACCAATTTGTGTGGGCAGGAGAAAATTACTTTCTCTGAATATCCATGCGTACAACGACTTCGGGGATGGAACCCCAGCCGCCTGCGTGGCAGGCCAGAGTGTTAACCACTCGACCAATCCGCCCATAATCACTTCCTTTTGATGTTTAATAAAATTAACGAATAAATTAAAAAAGTTACAAACCTGAGCGTGTAAAAGTTCTATTTGTCTCTGAAGGATGGTGTCAGATATTGGTTTTATTATAGAACAGGATAAAAGTTACAGACCTGAGCGTGTAAAAGTTCTATTTGTCTCTGAAGGATGGTGTCAGATATTGGTTTTATTGTAGAACAGGATAAAAGTTACAAACCTGAGCGTGTAAAAGTTCTATTTGTCCCTGAAGGATGGTGTCAGATACTGGTTTTATTGTAGAATAGGATAAAAGTTACAAACCTGACTGTGTAAAAGTTCTATTTGTGTCTGAAGGATGGTGTCAGATACTGGTTTTATTGTAGAACAGGATAAAAGTTACAAACCTGAGCATGTAAAAGTTCTATTTGTCCCTGAAGGATGGTGTCAGATACTGGTTTTATTATAGAACAGGATAAAAGTTACAAACCTGAGCGTTTAAAAGTTCTATTTGTCTCTGAAGGATGGTGTCAGATACTGGTTTTATTGTAGAATAGGATAAAAGTTACAAACCTGAGCGTGTAAAAGTTCTATTTGTCTCTGAAGGATGGTGTCAGATACTGGTTTTATTGTAGAACAGGATAAAAGTTACAAACCTGAGCGTTTAAAAGTTCTATTTGTCTCTGAAGGATGGTGGCAGAGATTTTGTTGGAGTCCACTGCATGCTGAACAGCTGGCTCAAACACATTTGTCTGGAAATCTGATAGTGCTTCAGCTTGCTCTGACTAAAATTTACAAACATCTGTTCTTAGTAATTATAGGTATACATATATCAAAGAGATGCACTGTTTGTTTTGTTTCATAAACAAACTGCGAATTCTTGTCACAATGTCAAGTTTTTATTGGAGGGATGGACAATTGCACCATTTGGACATCTGTTCTTAGTAATTATAGGTATACATATATCAAAGAGATGCTGTTTGTTTTGTTGCAAATTTTCGTCACAATGTCAAGTTTTTCACCAAAACAATGGTATATATAGAGTCAAACTTCAATATTTCAAACTTTCTGTAGCCTGTACACGTGTTAATGTTGTCCATCACACAGGGGCATGGATTGCTCCATGCCTCTGTGGTCCATCACCAGGTTTGGTCACCTAGTTGTTGTAGTGATTTCACGAGATGAAAATGAAAAACAAATTATATGGCAACCTTTTATCTAAAGAACCAATAACCCAAAAGTATGTAAGCAACGACATGTACAAACAAAGAAAAACAAGAGACGTCGTCGTGTATATAATTTTCTTTGACAATGGCCTATTGTTACATTCAATGTAAATTGTAATGTAGAGGTGTATTTTTTTCACTTATTAGTTTTATTACAATGTAGTTGAAATTTTCAATGTCAACATAACCAACGGACATTGGTTACACTTCGAAACAGTGAGAAATTTGACTCATAAAAGTTTGATTCATGAATAGAATATAAGTATAGTGTTATACAAGGAAAAACATCTGGACTTAACCGTAAGTTTGACAAATTAGAATCTTAGAAGTTTAATTCATTGAAGTTTGACTGTATATCTAGATTGTGCATGGTTTTCACTCATTCAGACTGTCAAATCCATCTATTTCATCATCTTATACCTTTAAAAGCCTGACACATGACAAGTTTCTGTGAATGAGGGTGAAAATCTTGATGTCATCCTAAAGCAATATTTATGATCTATAACTAATTTTTTTTCAAGGAGAAATGCAAAAAAAGAGAGTTAAACTCTGACACAGAGTCCACTAAATATAATAACTACTAGTAGCTATAGGCAGTGTTTCAACTCACTTGCGTAGATGCTGTAGCTTCTTGAACTCTGTCCAGCCATGCTGAGTGTAGGTCAGTCTGGTCACTGCTGTGCTGACTGACAACCCCCGCCCGGTCAGTCAGTCTCTGTTGGTGGTCAGTTACCGACTGACAGGTGACGGACGTCTGGTCCTGCTGTTGCTGTAGCAGACTCACTAAAAAGTGCAGCAAAATAATCGTGATTTTTTAGCATTTTTTAAATAATCATTTTGTCTTCTTCAAAAAGATAATATTTTGTATTGAAGTAATAAGAAAGTCCTTCCCCCAATGATGTAAGTAAGGCACAGTTGATCCCAGGTTTGCTTTAAAGAATATTCAAAACACTTAGAGCAGTAAGGGGGAACCACAAATAGAAAAACCTGTTCTGCTGTGAATCAAGATTATTTTATTATCAGGTAATACACTTTTTTCAATAATAAACCTGTACAAGAAATTTAAATGGCTAATGCCTATGGTTGTTACAGTAAAAAAGTGCACCCACTCTCCCCTGAAAACTGTGGGTGGCTCCAATTCTGATCTTGAAATATATTACTGTATTGTCTAATTACAATTAAAGAAACAGTAATACACATGAATTTTCTTTCAGGGACATGTTAGACCAAGACCTACTGCTCGCACAGACCAAATTAAGATTTTTTCTTCATGATGTTCATGAAGTTATCAAGATTGAACAAGATTAATTAACTCATTTACCCCTGAAGATACATTTGAACTCTTCCAATTCAAAGGTTGGCATAGTTCATTAATATGAAATTTCAGGGGTAAATGAGCTAATACTGCTGTTCAATAAAAAAAAAAAAATATAGTTTTTTTTTTTTTTTTTTTTTTTTTTT
>NW_018404042.1:888236-929609 GCF_002113885.1 Mizuhopecten yessoensis
TTTTTTTTTTTTTTTTTTTGTGTTCATTTATAAGATAAGATTAATGAATTATCTGTGTAATGATGTTTTCATACATGTACAACTTAAAAAAGAAAAAACTGTGCAAGGCTTACCTCCCCTAGATCAGTAGCAACACACCACAACAAAAGATGCAATGCTTCGAATGCCAATATTTTACTATCAGAGACAGAAAATGCCAAAACTCAATATACAAGTTAGTCTTATATTAAAACAAAAAAACGCCACATGCTTAAATGTATGGGATTTTTGTTGCATTTAACACGTTGAGCATGAGTGATTCCTTCCCCCCCCCCCACACACACATTTGACCAGAAACAGAAGCCATTTTCACTGGACATCACTAGGCGAGTTTAAGTGGAATAGCTCTCAGTGTAACTGTCCTTATAAATACTGGAATCGACTATTAAAGAAAATATATCACTCCTGTAAAATGTAGACAGAAGATCTCAACTAATCATATAATGATGCTGGCCAAAAGCAAAGTATTGTCAAAAGAGAAATTGGGAAAAATGAAGGTAGAGTAGAAAGGAATGAAATAATAATCCACCAAATAACAAAGATAGATCTGAAAAGTTTCAATATGTACAGCAGATTCATTTTGGTTGCTTTTGTGTACCAAGGCAGAGAGCACAAAAGGATTATGCAGTGGGTACACAGAAGCGTCCCCCCCCCCCCTAAATCCCTGACCTGTGGGGAATAGAAAATTGCTCTTATCAAACACACCTCCGCTAATACCACATGTAGAAACGGTATTCGTTGCCCACATGACTGTGGAGATTTATCAGGAGTCCCTATTTGTATTACAAAGGCCTATACTCATTTGTTACAAAACTAGAGACTCTGGTACAAGTGAAAGCAAACATAAAAGTTATCCAAATAACTTTTCATTTATCGACAATGTCTGTTTACGGTACACTCAGAATTTTTTGAAGCTTGTTTGGCTACATCTCCACCATTCAGAATCGAGGCTGCAGCATAACATAGAACTGAGATCACACTCAACGCACCCGATCCACTCTGAATTGTTCTAATGTCCCAGCATGTGTATCATAGAAAAAAATAATGCTATTCCTTGTAAGCTTTCGACAACTTAGGTGTAATATTATTTTCAGTCACACTTATTTTTAACACTGAAATGTTACCTGTATTATCTAACAGACTGGTCTGATATTTCTTTGTTGTCGTTAAGAAGCTGCTGACACCTTCCTCCATCTGACTTATCTGGTTCTGAAAGCGTTCCTTGAACTGTAGCTGACATTCCTCATTACTCGTCTCTACTTCCTTCTTCCTATCCAGCTTGCTGTGAAGACCGTCAATATCTGACAGGGCAGAGTCTACAGTGGCCAGTAACTACAGGGAGGAATATACAGGTAGATTAATGATTCATCAAAGTTTACAGTCTATTACAGGGATGGTTGGTTGGTTGGTTCGTTGACGGGTTTCGCACCTACATGAATCCGCCCTTACGGGTTTCATCTCACTGACGGAAGTCAGTGTTCTGTCGGCGTGCACTACAGGGACTATTACTATAGTATTTATAGCTCTTTTTCACCTAAATTACCAAGGCAAAAATCATTTAATAGAATTAGTGACATGAAGTTCTTATACGGATTTACGATAGAACAGCTTCATCAAAATTAATTTATATCTTATTGTTACATAGATGCATGACAGCTGGGTTACCGGTAGTATTAAAAAAGAAACTACACCCTCCAGGAGGTTTCTTGTGTCTAACTTTTATAAAATCCATCAAGATAAACAATTACAGGTCTGATACAAGTTGTGTCCACTGTTATAACTATCAGTTAACCCGTTCACCCTTAAATCACATTTGAACCTTACCAAATCATAGACTGGGCAAGTCCAGTTTAAATATGTAGGGATGAATGAGTTTAACCCATACCTGGGCCTACTAGCACACAAACAATGCCAAATGCACAACTTCATGGCTAAATGGGGCTTGTTTTGACAAGTAATTTTATATCATGATATCTATTATGAGTTTTCTTTCTGAATTACATTTTGTTGTTGTTGCTTCTATCATTCTACTTCTGTACCACTGCTCCAGTGTATTACACTGCAACACACCAGTGATGTTAATAAATGAGATTCAGAAAGATCTTGTGAAGTGATAACGTGTACATATATCTCAGATCTAAAAAACTTTGAAATCAATAGAAAATATTTATAAGGAAAGGTGGCCATATAAACTGTTGTAACAGCAGGGTTAGAAACGCACCTCTTTAGCCTCGCCATACAAACAGGTCTCTGTAGACACATGCTCTGCCACTAGGTACTTCTGTTCATCACGGTCCTGTGTAGTGACCTTCAGCTCTTGTCGAGTGCCCTGTAAGTTCTCCGTTGTTTTTATCAGGTTATCTGTGGTGACAGTCAAGTTTTTTGTTGTCTCCTCAAGTCTCAGTTCTGTATCTGTGTAAACCTCAGTCAGCTGTAAACAAACTCAAATAGATATAAATTCCTCTCAACCAGAACAAAACAATCTTTTTAAAATTTACGTAATATATACCAGTATGTACCTCAATATATCACCTGCTGTGTGTCCCTGTGACCTATGGAAACTGGTGCTTTTGCAAGTTTCGGCCACGTTGTGGAATAGCTTACCATATCTGCTACATATACCATGAAGTCAAAAACTCTGGCTAAATTCAAGGAGGATATAAAGACCCACATTTTTACTTCTGCATTTTAGGCTCTTTTATGCAGATGACATGTACACAAACCACCCTATATATCTATATGTCTATACAATATGTATGCATATGGAGATAAATGTCTTTTTACCTGTCGGATGTTGAATGGTGATTTGTATGCCTTTTTTTATCTACTATATTGATAACGGTCACTGTACAGAATGCTATTATCCATGTGCTGTAAAGCACCTTGGAGTAACTTTGCAGATGATATAAGGCACTATACAAATACTTAAGTGTTGTTTCGATAATCGATTATGTAAAATTGATCGATTGTACAACCAATTCAAATAAACCGACTGATAAATTTCATAATCGATTAATCAGTTTAAATGCTGGATGCTGTTTTCTGTTGATATCTGTCAGATTTACTCTTAGTCAAACTCTAGTAGTAGGTTAAAACTTGTAAATACTAAGTCAGCATTTTACATGTCAAAATTATGCTGCATATCCTAATTCCAAGTGGTATACCATCATAATCACATATTTCAATAGATTTACCAGAGTTTGGATGTTCCGATTATAATCGATAATCTCTCATTTAAAAATATTACTGATTCCGATTCCCAACACTACAAAAATGTTGTATACATGTCAATTAACCTCCCCAACAAAATACAATTAATTACAAATCGATGACTGATTTTAACACATGACCATTAAAACAAGCAAAAAACTGTTTGTGAAACATGGTATGTTATACCACAACTAAGTAAAACAAGAATTTGGCATTAGTTGGCAGAAGTTTGTACGTAACCGGTCTCCGCTGGCAGCCAATTAAGATGATTTTCAAAATTTTGTCAAAATCAAACCTGATCAGAAAAATTGCTGTTCCGATGGCCCATGCAGGGCCAGTAGATTTGGTAAGCGGGCAAGTGAAAAAGTGTTTCTTCTTGCCAGACACACAAGTTAAATATTTTCTATTAAATATTAATATTGTAATCACAGCATACCGTTTATCAATTGTCAATAAACGATGGACATGCAAAATATTTTTGTATCGGTTTAAAGGCCAAAATATTGTAAAGACTATAAATCTAAAGATTTAGCACCTGTATACAAATAATTTTTGGATCCGAGTGATTCACCTCCGGGACAAGTACTTGTTTTATAAAGCTACTAGCTAGGAGAGGTAATTGTGAAGACTTTGTTCTTGTCCTGTGTACACATGAAACTGACAACGTCACCAAAGGGTAAAGGTTAAAGAAGACCTGTTCTACCTCCAATTCACACTTTACTATAGAAACATGAAACTGTTACAACATTACTCTGTCCTTATAAATCAATCATACAGATATGGGTCACGTCATAACCTTGAAATAAACCCTTTTGCATGCAGGGCTAGAATCTTGTCATACAAATGTATAAGTTTCAGTGTCTTTATTAAGCGGTAGACATAGAGGATATTTAATGGTGTCTTCAGTAATAACAGATCTATTTCACGAGTGTGGCTAATATTTTGATATTTATGCGCACTCGTGAAAAACATCAAAACATTAGCTACACGAGTGAAATATATTTGTTTTTATTGAAGACACCATTTAATTTTCTATTTATTACATTTTTAAAGAATAAAACATGAAAACTGTAATGCATTGAAAAAGGGCGGGAATTAGAAGCGTAATAATTAGCGCATTTTATAATGATGTCACGCTTGACAACAAGGCTGTGCGCCATTCTGATTGAGTACTCAATGCAATTCCGTCGTTTTCTGCTATTTTCTGGTATGATTTGCTTATAAAAATGTTATTAAAAAAATTGTTATTAAATGTATATTTATGTAAATACTTAAGTGTGTGTACCAAACATTTACATAACAACCACTTATTCTACTGTCGCTTCATTTGAATCTGAACAAAAAATCGTTTCCTTTGAATGCAGCGAATAGATGATACCGTTATGATTGATTAATACCAAAAAGGTTATATTTTCACATCTCTTAATTTTTGTCACAGTGTGAAAGATATCAGTTTTATCAAGTTGATAGAATCCGATATTTCACTGGCAAAAATGTAATAAATAAACATCTTTGATCAGAAACTGAAGTAAGGCAGAAAGTTTCTCTCAATTTGTGGTACACTACTGTGTAGTTCTGACAAACAGTTATCTACAAGGACTCGTAATATCCTACCCTCTTCATCTCCTCCGTCAATACATCAATGTTCTCTTCCATGTCCTTAATGCTCTCACATTGTTGTGCAATCTTATTCTGCATGGCTCTGTACAAAATAGATAATAAACAGTTCTTGAAATATTGTTGTTCGTATATAATACAGGATAATTTTCCATCTTTTTTTTTTAAATATTTATATCTTTAGGTTGAAACCCATCCTTCCATGGCAGTACATTTTTTTTGATGGGTTACTAGGTGTATAAGAGCTCTCAGCTATCAAGTCTGCTGCTGATGTTAAGAAACCCACATGACCGAAACTGGGCATAAGAATCTGATATTTCGTCTTTAAAATAAGAAAAAATACCATCTGATCAAAAATACAGCCAGTTATCTATATATGTATTCTAGGAATACACTGCAGTCCTGAGGTCAGATAACAGGTCTGTTGTTTTCTCAAATCTTTATCAATGTTTCTCACTTGCACTGGTGCAGATATAAGCATATGAAGTCAGTTATGTGAAACCAAAATGTTAACCAACCTAGTCCACAGAGATATTGAACTGGAACACTGATAGGAGGCCACCCTCAATACTCCAAGGGTTCGCCTCACTTACGCTCTCTGTAACCTAGTCCGCAGAGATATTGAACTGGAACACTTATAGGAGGACACCCTCGATACTCCAAGAGTTTGACTCACTTACGCTCTCTGTAACCTAGTCCACTCACTTGCACTGGTGCAGATATAAGCATATGAAGTCAGTTATGTCAAACCAAAATGTTAACCAACCTAGTCCGCAGAGATATTGAACTGGAACACTGGTAGGTGTACACCCTCGATACTCCAAGGGTGCGACTGACTTACGCTCTCTGTAACCTAGTCCCCAGAGATATTGAACTGGAACACTGGTAGGTGTACACCCTCGATACTCCAAGGGTGCGACTGACTTACGCTCTCTGTAACCTAGTCCGCAGAGATATTGAACTGGAACACTTATAGGAGGACACCCTCGATACTCCAAAGGTTCGACTCCCTTACGCTCTCTGTATCCCTAGAATATGTCATCAAAATGGAAGGATATTGAACTGGAACACTGATAGGAGGCCACCCTCAATACTCCAAGGGTTCGACACACTTACACTCTCTGTATCCCTAGTCCACAGAGATATTGAACTGGATCACTGATAGGAGGACACCCTCAATCCTCCAAGGGTTCGACTCACTTACGCTCTATGTAACCTAGTCCACAGAGATATTGAACTGGAAAACTGATAGGAGGACACCCTCGATACTACAAGGGTTCGACTCACTTACGCTCTATGTAACCTAGTCCACAGAGATATTGAACTGCAACACTGATAGGAGGACTCCCTCGATACTCCAAGAGTTCGACTCACTTACGCTCTCTGCAACCTAGTCCAGAGATATTGAACTGGAACACTGATAGGAGGAAACCCTCGATACTCCAAGGGTTCGACACACTTACACTCTCTGTATCCCTAGTCCACAGAGATATTGAACTGGAAAACTGATAGGAGGACACCCTCGATACTACAAGGGTTCGACTCACTTACGCTCTCTGTAACCTAGGCCACAGAGATATTGAACTGGAACACTTATAGGAGGACACCCTCGATACTCCAAGAGTTTGACTCACTTACACTCTCTGTAACCTAGTCCACAGAGTTATTGAACTGGAACACTGATAGGAGGCCACCCTCAATACTCCAAGGGTTCTACACACTTACGCTCTCTGTAACCTAGGCCACAGAGATATTGAACTGGAACACTGGTAGGAGGACACCCTCGATACTCCAAAGGTTCGACTCACTTACGCTCTCTGTATCCCTAGGCCACATAGATATTGAACTGCAACACTGATAGGAGGACTCCCTCGATACTCCAAGAGTTCGACTCACTTACGCTATCTGTAACCTAGTCCACAGAGATATTTAACTTTTACACTGATAGGAGTACACCCTCGATACTCCAAAGGTTCGACTCACTTCCGCTCTCTGTATCCCTAGAATATGTCATCAAAATGGAAGGATATTGAACTGGAACACTGATAGGAGGCCACCCTCAATACTCCAAGGGTTCTACACACTTACGCTCTCTGTAACCTAGTCCAGAGATATTTAACTGGAACACTGATAGGAGGACACGCTCTATACTCCAAGAGTTTGACTCACTTACGCTCTCTGTAACCTAGTCCGCAGAGATATTGAACTGGAACACTGGTAGGTGTACACCCTCGATACTCCAAGGGTGCGACTGACTTACGCTCTCTGTAACCTAGTCCAAAGAGATATTGAACTGGAACACTGATAGGAGGACACCCTCGATACTCCAAAGGTTCGACTCACTTACGCTCTCTGTATCCCTAGAATATGTCATCAAAATGGAAGGCACATGGTTAGCTTTTTGATTGGTCGAGGGTAAAAAAACCTAACCAATCGCTAGGATGATACTCGTCCTTTGAAGATTATAGAAGAGCATCACCCGACTCCAAAGCCAGTCATTTTTACTGTTATGCAGCTGCGATATTCTAGTCTCATACACAAGGTGGTGCACACTGAACATTCCATTTTGTCATATCATATTCCAGGGGTGCAGAGAAATATAGATGGCCCTTTTGGGCATATAAAACAAATTTATACGACAAAGACAAATAAAATATTTACACATAGTTTTCCTCTGCCAGGTAAATTCCATTTTTCTCGCGAACAGCCTGCAGGTCTCTCCTGAGTCTCTCGATCTCCTCTGTGTATTCCTGTAATAGACATACCCTGTAAGTTGTTGTGGTAATTAGTTTGTTAGTGTTTTTTGTTGTATTTGTACACTGAAAAGGAACCAGAGGCTATGGGACAAATGGAAGCCACAGGTCCTGGTGGAAAGTCACATGTTAAATTGGTTTACCAGGCAAGTGTATCAATACAATAATTCCATATTGGTGTTGTGTGACCTGTCCCTGCTGGTTTCAATGCAGTGAAACCATTTCATGATTTGGGTGAACTCCGACAGGGCATGTCATCTTGGCCTTACAAGTGAAGAATATGTGTTTGTGGACCTAACCCTGGATATCAAATCTGGATGGGTTTGAAATATATATTCTTCATTTTTATAATATCACCTTTTTTTTTACAATTTGCATGATCTGATATTCTGGTTGCATGACCTGATATTGATAATGTACGCTATCAAATATATGTATCTTTTCCAATATTTTCCTAAAAAATATATTATGTTATGCCTTATGCATCATTTTTGAATTTCACAGCACAGTAAGTAGAAAATATTGTTAAGGTTTGTCTGTGTAATATAGTGATAGCATTATATTTCATAAGAATGTGTTAAAATAAATCTAAGGGTTCTCGTAACCACTGTATGGTTTTACATGTTCAGGATTGAATGACATTTCATAAGAGCATGGAAAACCTGTAAAATGAGCAAAACAAAAGGTGTCGTAAAGGCATGAGATTCCTACTCCAATCAGGTGGTTACAATCTTTGTTTATAGACAGCAATGTCAATCTAACACTATATAGTTGCTTGGACATACAGATCAATGTGAAACTCAACACCGTATTGTTTTAATTGATAAATCTGGAGTCTTTTAGGAAGGAAAATGCCCTATTGTAAATATGGATATGACACAGGAAGTTTGAGAATATGCAATGCTGGGTAGGTAGCTCACTGCAAACATATCTGATCATTTGCTTCGTGACAAGGAAAACATTAGGTGGCAGTGTATATACCCTTATTAGAGTCTTCTTGGTGAGCTTCTGGTTGATTTCTGGACGGTTCTGGATATTCTTGGCACGGTGAGCATAGTCTAATGTACTCAGGGTCTCCTAAGAGAGAAAATAGACATATTCAAAATATAGATCGCAGGTGACTGGGTTGATATAATTTTGTGCTTTAACATGTATGGTCATCTCAATACAAAATCACAATTGGTTACATACTGGAAAGTAACTCTATTTTTCTACAAACTGATCAACCTTTGAGTCCACATAATATAATACTACTGTTTATTATTCTAGCTAAGACTTACGTCCAAATTACAGGCTGCCGGTGAGATAGTAGCAATGATGGAAGTCTTGGTGCGGCCCCCAAGGGAGTCCTGTAGTAGGCGGGTCAGCTTGCTCTCCCTACAAAAAAATATAAAAAAAAAAATATGTCAAAGTAAGGACAACTCATACAGATATATGTCTAGTTTAAAAGTACAATATAAATATATGATTCAGGATTTTAAAATAAAAATAAAACTAGAAAATGTCTGTAAGACATAATCCCCCCCCCCATGGATGGGACGGGACGGACATAGGCAACACTATATGCCCCCCCATTTTATGGCGGGGACATAGTTTTCCTGTAGGCGATACAAAGAGTTGACATTCCCATTTACACGTGGGTGTGTTCTTGTTGGTATAATGAGCATGTTCCTACCTGCCGTGTACAAGGGTGTGTGTCTGTAAAATCAAATTAATGTAATTTGTTCTACAATAATCATAAGTTATGATAATCACCCATGTTGACCTGGATCAAAGTGTGCTTGGGGTCTTAACCCTTTCACCACTGTGGACCATAATGAACTCATCCTCAATACAGCCATGGTAGAGTCTACTAAGGTATTTTAACTTGTTGGGTATACATTTCCAGACCTGGGCTCCTATACAAACCAAATTGTGCTAGACACTTGTGACAGCCCTAGTTCCTACAAACTAAGCTATAGGCTATGAGGGTGAAGAGGAGGGTTGGGGCGCTATTGGGGTGAGCAGATATTGTTCTATAGACTTACCTGTAGGGTATATGAGGGGCATGCTCCACCAGAGAAGTAATCACTCGGCCTAGGGTAAGTAAACTCTGGTTTATACTGCCAGCCTCTCTGGCTCGTTTGTCTACAGCTCCTGAACGACCAATGTTTTCACTGCCGGCTAAATCCACCTATGTGTAAAGGCGAGATGTAAAACACAACATCTCAGGATTTACTACTTCGGGAGACTAAAAATGTTCTTGTCCGAGGTCAAGGGCATTTAATTTTCAGGCCTCGGGAAGTGCAAAAGTTCAACATACATTACTTGCCCTGAGCAAGTCCAGTAGTCCACGACTTTTTTTTCTTTTCTTTATTAGTTATGTCCACCTCAACAAGCAGGAAATGGCCACAGAGTTAATATGGACTAGTACATTTTCATTGATTTGATTTTTTCTTTCTCGTCTGTGCAATAAAACAACACAGAAAATCATTTTGCCTTGTTTAAATTAAGGACAAATGAACTTTTTACTTCTATTACAGGAAGAAGCAAATACTGAATTATGTGTAAATCATGCTACTGATCTGGGGCGTATTCGTTTATGTGGAAGCACCGGTTTGTCCATTTTTAAATGTAACATTTTCGGGTATAAATCCTGGCGGACCTGCAAATGTTTATGCATACATTTTGTAAGGCGTTTTCAAAGCTTGCCTGAAAGCAGCATCAGATTACTAAGTCTGACCTTATTTAATAAATAAACAACATTGATCCGACCGGTTCAACCGTTTAAACGAAAACGGCCCAGGTATTACATACCAAATACAATTTTCCTGTCTTCAGGAGTTCCTCCCCTTCAATGTTGCTCTCTTTGATATGAATCGTCACTGAAAACACTGTGTGCGAACGACTGAAATAGACAACAGTTTGTATCAATTGTATTTGACAGCAACTAAACAAAGAATTACTAGAAAATGGTTTTAAAACATAGTGTTTGCCCAAGCTCCTGCCTTGATGAAAACTGAACAAAACACAAAGGCTAGCAAAAGAACTAGAACCTATTTTATGACCGCATAATCTAACCAAAGTCTGTGAAACAGAAAATATATCACAGATAGTACATTACACATATTGCTGTAGTACTCCTTGAGATGTATCCATATATTGTAAAATTTTCGTGGCACTTTAAATTTCGTTTACTTCGTGGATAGCAAAAATCCACGATATTCAATCCCCACGACAACATAAAATTGGTATGATATAGATAAGGGAAAATCAGAAATCAAAGAAATATAATGTCCTTGAAACAGGCTAGTATATGAAAACCAAAATAAGTTTAACCCCAAGAAAATAAATGATTCTACAGTATGTACAAAGTTTGATGAACGTTACTAGTATTACAGAGTGTTGTGAGTGACGGAGATAAACGCTTTAGTCGGACCAAGCCGTGGTACTGACAGGAGGATGTACGGACAGAAAAGGCACCCTCCACCATGTTTGACATTCAATGTAAACTCTCTATATTTAACAACAATTACGAAACAAACTTTTGCAACTTAATCACTCTTGTTGACACGGATGGAGGTGCACAAAGGGTCTTAATGTGGGAGAAAGCTGTCAACAGGCCAGAAGTCGGTGCCGCAGGGAAAAGAAACAACATTAAGCTTCTGACCAAAAATACAAGAGCATGTTGTCAGCTTTCCAAATTTGGCCCGAGTCCTCTGACACTCTAAAACAATAATCACTTTCACAGACCAGAAGGTATATCATCTTTATGTATGTACTTTGAACAAGAAAGTTAAAACAAGACATTCATGTAAAATAATTCGGTCTGAAATGAAACGTTAAAACCTACCTAGAATGTGCATTCATCAATGTTGCAGCAGTTTGTCTACGAGCTGTTCCTCGCTCCAAGATCTCAAAGACTTCATTCTTGTTGCGGACCACAACTTCTTCCAGGCCGTTAATGATTACAGAACCCTGAAATTATCCACACAGCTCACAAAATGACAAAATCACTACGTGTACACTGGACACAAACATTTTGTAAAATTATTTAGAAAAAACCCTTCTTAAAACTGATGGATTAGATGATTGTCTACATGTACATTGTAGGTGTCAAACCCTTCAGTTGCTCATTTCCAACTCAGCAAGAGGGCATTTCTGAATTAGTTCAATCATCATCCGCGATACTCCAGGGGCTACGATCACTTGTGCTCTCTAGATCTGCATTCATGGAATATATATGTCACAGCAAAATTGAAGGTATGCGGTTAGCTATATTATTGGTCTCGAGAAAAAATAATTAATAATTGCTGGACTGATTTATCTCCTTTGAGGCTTACAGGGGAGCAGCACCGAACTTCAAGGCCAGTTAATTTTACTGTAATGCAGATGTGAAATTATTTTGATGTACATCCAAGGATTTAACTGGTCCTCTTGTCTGATCCACAGTGTGGCACATACAGAGCCTCTAATAATGTCAAGACATATCCCAGGGGTGTAGAGAACCAAAGTGAGCGTAACCCTGGAGTATCGAGGATGATTATTAATTTGCATATTTTCTCAAGAAAGTTCAGGCACACGTAAGTGTAGGAAATTTAGTGTTTAATCATTTCTCTCTCTTAAAAATAAGCCAAATGGAACTATCCATGCATGTAGTGGAAATCATAAAGAAAATGTATTAAAAGGAAATTTCCAGAATGGTGTCATGTATTCCCATTAAAAAAATATCTAAATTGTATATATATATATGCCCTGAGGAAATAAGGTTTCCCTACCAGTGAAGGCAGGCATTTAGGGAAAAGGTAAGCATGGTTGATTAATTTATCATGGAGAATGTGATCTGCCCTTTTTAAAGGAACAATGGACACCTCCTGAAGGAATTTGTCTGGATTTGTTTTGTTTTACACATTATTAGGATCTTACAAGAGTTTCCATTTCATATGAGATTTATGAAACGAAAGATTTTTTTCAATTTAGCGAGCCTCTGACGAGTTAAAATGAAAAATTTGTGAGTTTCATAAATTTCATATGAAATAAAAATGAGTGTTAGATCCTTTTTATCACATAATCAAGATTTGTGGTATTTACCGGTATTCGTGTAAAACAACAAACCTTGAAATGTAAAAAGTCAGCATTTTGACTCCAGTGCGTAAGTCTGTGACGTCATGTACTTGTCCTAGGCGTGACGTCACAATTGAAACAATTGAAACTTACAACCAATCACAGGGCTGACACAGTACATTATGTGATAAAGATACATATAACACATCCAATTTGACACAGAAGACCAATAATTTCACAATGGGCTGCTTCGAAACAAGCAATAATAACACGATCAGTTTAGGATCCTATTTTGAGATCGGACACGAACGTTCCGTTCCCCCTGACACTGGGACTTGATTCAACACCTACTAGAAAACCAGGTTTTAAACGCAGTCAAATGGTCTAGACCTCACACTGCACCAGGGCTGTTCGTAATTACCTTCTTTGTACTGTCCTCGTATATCTTGAGCTTCAGTGTGTCATCACCACATCCCAAAAGGTCAAATAATTCTTCGTTGTAAAGCTCCAAAAATGAGACTCTCACAGAAAACTCCACATCCTTGAAATAAAATTGATACATCATTTCTCAAAATAAAATTGACAGAAGTTAAAATTATAACAATTACAAGCCAAGTTATCTTTAATATGAAAACACATTTCAAATAAACATACAATCAATAGCTTACAAATTCATATATATATACTTATATATACTCTATTGGCTTTAGACCGACAAGTTCAAGTAGCATAAAAACAAATGTTTTAGCTGAAAATGTTCTGTACCATATTGGCTGACAATCTGAACATGATGTAATCATGTGATACATGACATTATTAAATAAACAGCTTGGTCAGCTAAGAATACCTACAACCAAAACACAAAAAGCATCGGACATCGCCTCATAGAAATAAACAAGTATCCAACTTTCACGAGAAGCTTTTGCACACTGCTTTCATTTCAAAATATACCTTTTGTATACAGATATGTGTACCATCCTCTTTTTTTTTAAAAACATATTCTTGGTAAAATTATCTGCTTTTTAGAAAATCTAATAAATTCCAGTTGCATTTGCAAAGTCAATGTCAATTTTTGTCTATATCCTGTGTAGAAAATGGGATAAAATCTTGAGTCAATCCTTATGTAGGTATCCAATATTGTTCTTTGTTACACCTCAAGTGAATTTCTAGCTATTTGATTGGTTGGGAGAAAATTAAACAAAAATCTCTGTCACCCTCCGAAAATACATTGGTTTTCAGGGGCGCGGGTGATATTGCCATGAGACAGTGAAAAATATCACATGCGCGAAAAATGTGTGTCCTCGCTTCGTTTCCCCACCGTGATGGTCACAAGAACGTTTGACGGCAACAGCCAATTTTATCAAGCGCCGGTACAATAGCGATTGTAAACAGCAGACTATCAACAAACAAGATGTCATTATCAAGGCTTGCTGCTGTTTCTGAGCTACAAAGACTTTTGGTGTAACAAAATAGATATGAATGTCATATTTATATAATGTCCCATACCTACATATGATATTAAGACTCCATAAATAATACTATATGAGCAGATACTCACCTTATCCAGAACCGAGATCAGATTTCTTTTTAAAATCCTCTCTACATGAAGAACTTGCCCTTCCAAATGAGAATGATAAAACTTTAAAAACTTTATGGTCATGTTACTACTGATTTCAGCAATATTACCTGAGTTTTCAGCTGTTCAAATATGTGGTTCATAGCTCTGGGAACTATACCAGCTAAGGGGTCTTCTTCCCAGGAAATATCTGGGTCATCTGTGCGATCCCCCTCCATAGTGAAGGTCTTTCCCGTACCAGTCTGACCATACCTGCAGAAATTGCATCAGTAATACGTGCTATATTACAAATGACATCAAGAACAGCAAGCATACTGAAGAAAGATTTTTTTTACATAGTTCCTTAAAAAATGTCTGTACGATGCAGCAGTATATATATACTTCAAATCATCAGTGGCCAAAATTTACCTGTTCATGTACACTCATGATCATAGACAATCACAATGGAAAATAATGCAGGCTTATAAGATTAAATAATCTTTTTCTTTGAATATTTTAAGATTTATAAAATAATAGAATTGTAATGTTTTTCTAAAAATTATAATGCCAACAAATATGCCCCCTTATATTTACAGTACCCACAAAATTTAACCCCAATGAAAATCCTATGCTTTTAATATACTATAGACAGATATATATATATAAATATATATTTAAAACACATCTATCTATTTCTGTGGTTTGAGAAAGTATCTGCATATAAATACTAACGCAAAGACAGTACAGTTGTATCCTGAGAGAACTTCGTCGATGATGGGAGTGACCACAGACTGATAGACATCCATCTGTTTGGACGATGGCGGGAAAACATGATCGAAGAAGAAGGATTTGGTGTTGGGATTTACACCTAGACGTTCTTTTACAGTGACCTCCTTTTTTTCAGCATTGCATTCAAGCACAGAAAATGAGCCTTGTTTCTTTTCCTGAGAATTTATTGGTCTAAAATGAAAGAATGACATATAAAAATTACTGTCCAATGCAAATGTAATCTGATTATCATTCTGTACACATTTGATTATTAGCAATAGTGGTATGCATAAATAAATACTCAGCTTTCAAGATACAAGATACAATTTTGTTAAGTGTTACAAGTACATATTAAAAAAAGGAAATGTTGGCTCTGAAGAGCTTTGATGACAAAACATAAAAAAAGCACACAGCACAATAACCAGAAAATGTCTGTAAAACAGAAATGCCCCCGCTGCCATGTGAAATTAATTAGTTTCAGTGTTATATAAAAAGTTACAACCCCTTTGATCTTGATACCCTGAAACATGCACACACACAAGGTACGTACTACACTTAAAGTCGATAAGTTGGTTTTAATATTCATATGTTTTTTCTGTATGTTATTAACATCCTGAAACACAAGGATGTCAGAGGTATACCCATACTTGACCTTTAAATATAAAGTTTGACCAAAATTCGTGAAAGAATGAAGACTTTGCTAAGTGTTTAAATTGAATCAGTTGATGATTTTCTATATATAGCAAGTGTGACCTTGGCCTTGGATCCCTGAAACACAACGATGTCCGAAGTATACTAATACTTACCTTTAATTTGTATAAAGTTTTACCAATATCTGTCAAAGAATGAAGTCAAGCTAATGGTTTACATTGAAACGGAACGGGACGAACATGGGCAACACTTTATGCCCCTCCATTTTATGGCGGGGGCATAATAAAACATTGAAACATGTTTTGCTAACTAGTAAGGTATGACAGATTTTTTCAAACATAGTAACTGGAAGTATGTAGACAAGAGCATGCACATATCTCATGCAGATTAACAGAATCCATCCCTGATGTAAGGTAAGGATTAGGTAGTTCAAACCCAAGGGATAAACTATTGAGCAGGAGGCTTTGCCTAGGGTGTTTTGCTCAATATTTTATCCAGAGGAATTGAATAACCTTATCCTTACCTCACATCAGGGATGGATTCTATTTCTTGCTTATTACCTAAAACCCGTAAAAACAGCTGCTTTTCTAGTGAAGTTGTAAACTGTCTGCACAATTCTCATTTGCATATGAAGCCTGGATGGCAATTGTTAGTGACATCAATGACACTGACTGACCCCAAAATGTCATAAAATGACGTCACGAACAATAACGTGACTCTGAAAGGTCACTATAATTCCCCCGCCAGTCTGCGTGTGTAAGCTATCTAGACCCGTGGATCGGATTGAATTTTCCAGCACCGCCGGAAATGCGGATATCTCTGTCTAGTATGCAAGAAATATATATATGTCACATTATGTGTTTATATAACAAAGTGTAAGAACTGACTGAATAGACACAATCTAAAATACATACAGAGTGTACATAATTTGACTCCGGGGCGTGGCTGCCTGTGAAACCAGAAACTCAGCAGGACCATTAGCCACACCTCAGGTCCATTAGCCACACCTCAGGTCCATTAGCCACACCTCAGGATCATTAGCCACACCTCAGGATCATTAATGGCCCTCATTACTGCAGGCTGGTCAGCATCCTATCTGATGACTTGTTATATATAAGTCTCACTCTCTTTACTGACCATACACTGGCTCAGTAAACTAGATTGGCCTTGAAATTGATATGATTTTTTTTAGGTTGGTGTATTCCGTCATGTTTGTTGTGACATAATGTTGATGTTAACAGAATACATGTAATGATGTTATGTTTATAATGTTGTATCTTTAACCACATTTTCATGCTAACTACTGGATAAAATAATTGATTCAAAAAGTAATAATGGCAGTTTCATTTACCCTCAGCAATTTTGTAAAGTACAGGGCTTTTACATCCTTCTGAGAAAGGCTTTCAGCTTGATAATTCATGATCATCAAAGCTATCAATGGTGACACAACAACAACAGATGAAAATCCATCCGAGCAAATTGTACAGTTTATGAAACCAAGGGAACGATTTCAAACGACTAGCTTTTTCAACTTCCTGTTGGTGAACAAAACAAAACATCCTTTCCTGCAAAGTAATTTTTGACAACTTTTACTTAGCTAGGTCAATTCCTGAATAATTAAGTCTTCTTAATTATTTGGTATTGGTAATAGCTTCATATGGCAAGCTGTTTGGGTTTTTACCCATTTAATACAGATATCTGTATTTATTACATAACTAGAGATGTCTGTACTTAAAATACAGATATATGTACATTTTAATAACATATATCTGCATTTTAAATAGATATATTTCTATTTTAAATGCAGACATGTGTTGTAATTTTGCAATATAGAAATTTAAAATTAATATCCCCATTTTACAAATAAAAATATAGACATATAATGGGAATACAGATATCTATATAGTTGCAATTAAATAGAGAAATCTGTAATTATACAATAAATACAGATATGTGTATTTAAAATACAGATATCTTTATTTCAATTACAGATATCTGTATTTGATATCTGTATTCTGTCAGTAAATACAGATATCTGTATTAAATGGGTAAAAACCCAAACAGATTGCCATAGCTTCATCCATGTCAGGACATATCCAACGAAATAAAACAGGCCCTGGTTTGTCTAGCAAACCATACAATTACAGCTAAAGGAACTCCTTCCTTCCCAACTGCAACAACCACCTGTGAACCCAGGGTAATAAAACTGCCCCTGGTCACATTCCAGACATATCTTTTAAAATAACCCAATCAAATCAGCGTGATCTAATGTATCGGCTTAACCTTTTTGTACTCACCACTTTTCTGGGGAGTGCTTTTCACGATTTGACCAGACCCTAAGTTCTCAAACTAGGGCTATAGATAAGCTAGTAGTAAAATGCAGCCAGGAAATCCTTCATAAAAACTTAGGGGCTGGTAGCCAGTCTAGTTTTAGTCCTGTTTAGTTGTGTATATATGGCAAAAACAGTATAATCTCAAGCTTTTCTAGGTCTCCATTAGCATTTGTTGTCATTAGACTCGTTAGATTTACACGGTCCACCAGGTCTGTACATACAATGTAGCTACACACCTAATGAAATTCTTCTGACAACTATTGTTGTGATACATAAAATAAAAAGATTTTTGAACCATTTTAACCTTTCAACAGATACTTATCACTTGAAATAAATATATACATATTAGGGCGAAACGAACCGGATCTGATCATAGAAGCCTGAAATATTGTCAAAAATTAATAATAACAGTCAGTAATAATGTTATTTTTAATTTGTGACAGAATTTCCGGCTCCTGTGATCCGATAAAGGAACATCAGTTTTCCAATAAACAACAGCATCACAAAAGGAGAACAATATGTATGTACGATGCACGTCTTTTTTCAGCCATGGACCAAAAGACCATTTTAAAATGTGGAAACACAAAATCGGAAAATGTTCTACAAACAACTATGATTGTTTAGGTGAGCAGAATTTCCGACGGATTTAACCGTTTCACGTCAAGGATCGAGCTTGTATCAAACATATGAAAAAAATGGTACATCCGAAAAAACAATTAAAATATATACGGACGCAAATTATGCTAGTCAAGCAACATGTGTGCTCGTATAAATATGCTTTTTAATTTGCCCCTGTGCTTTTTCTTGCCTGTGTCAGACAGCGGGTCACAGTACTGTTGCAATCCCGTACTCGCACTTTGCCAGTGTAGTAAATAATTTCAGATATTACGACTTTTAATCGTTAACTAAGACAAACACTACATACCTGCATCTTACTGACACCTTGATGTTTTGATTTTTATCTTTTTCTACTGTCTTCGGCTTCATATTTACGAAGGCTGAACCACTCTTGGTTAGAATGTTTTCAAATTTGGCTCCTCTATTTTTGAAGTTGACCAATCAGCGACGACCATAAAGAGCTCATGCATGGGAGATAACTCTAATATTGGGTGCGTGTCGTGGCGCAATCCATTTGTATTATTTTACCTGTCTTGCTATTGCTTATGAATCTATCGTATTGCAAAATACATTTTTTCATTATTTAATCACATCCTTTTCATCGAATAGACGAATTCATGACACACGGGTATCGAAGTAAATGTCATATATTAAGTTAAGTCAAGTTTATTCCAGTACAGGATTTGACCATACAATACTCATGAACAAAATGTACAATGCAATATAAATAATATAGACAGTTACATATGGGCGGCCGTTTTAGGATACAATACATAAATTACTTAAGTGCAAAAACCCCAAATGGCCACTATGTACGTTTAAACTTTTAAAGTGCAAAAGATTTATTTGCATTATGTTTTTTTTTTTTACTTAAGAACAAAAGCTTTATTTCCATTATGTGTTTTTTTTCACTTAAGTACAAAAGATTTAGTTCAATTCTGTGTTTTTCACTTATTTGCAAAAAAAATCTTTCCATTATGCGTTTTTCACTTGAGTGCAAAATATTTATTTCCATTATGTGTTTTTCCACTTCAGTGAAAACGAGTTACTTCCATTAAAAGATCTATTTCTATTATGTGTTTTTTCACTTAAGTACAAAAGATTTTCTTCCATTAAAAGATCTATTTCTATTATATGTTTTTTTTTTCACTTAAGTGCAAAAACAATAATTTCCATTATGTGTTTTTCACTTACGTGCAAAAAAAATCAAAAGATTTATTTCAATTCTGTGTTTTCTTCAATTAAGTGCAAAAGATTTACTTCCATTATGTGTTTTTTCACTTAAAAGTGTAAAAGATTCATTTCTATTATGGTTTTTTTCTCACTTAAGTGAAAAAGCTTAAATTCCATTATGTGTTTTTTCACTTAAGAGAAAAAGATTTACTTCCATTAAAAGATCTATTTCTATTATATGGGTTTTTTTTTCACTTAAGTGCAAAAGATTTATTTGCATTATGTGTTTTTCACTTACGTGCAAAAAACTTCTTTCCATTATGTGATTTATTTGCATTAAGACTTTTTTTCATTAAATTGCAAAAGATATATTTCTATGATTTTTTTTTTTACTTAAGTGAAAAACATTTACTTCCATTCAAAGATCTATTTCTATTATGGGTTTTTTCCACTTAAAAGTGCAAAAGATTTATTTGCATTATGTGTTTTTCACTTATAGGCAAACAAATTCTTTCATAATGTGTTTTTCACTTACATGCAAACAAATTCTTTCATTATGTGTTTTTTTTCACATAAGTGAAAAAGTTTTATTTCCTTTATGTGTTTTTCCACTTAAGCGAACACATTTTTCTTCCATTAAAGATTTATTTGCATTATGTGTTTTTCACTTTCGTGCAAAAAAATTCTTTTCATTATGTGTTTTTTTCACTGAAGTGAAAAAGATTTATATTCATTATGACTTTTTTCATTGAAGTGCAAAAGATTTATTTCCATGATGTGTTTTTTCACTTAAGTGCAAAACATTTCTTTCCATTATGTGTTTTTTTCACTGAAGTGAAAAGATTTATTTGCATTATGACTTTTTCATTGAAGTGCAAAAGATTTATTTCCATTATATGTTTTTCACTTAGTGCAAAAGATTTATTTGCATTATGTGTTTTTCACTTACGTGCAAAAAATATCTTTCCCTTATGTCACTTAAGTGTTAAAAGTTTTTTACTATCAAAATGTTTTTTGTCATTATGTGAAGATTTTTTGCACTTAAGTGCAAAAACGCATACTTATTTCAATTATGGTTTTTTTCCACTTAAGTGCAATAGATTTCTTTCCATTTAAAGGTCTATTTTCACTATGTATTTTTTTCACTTTATTGCAAAAAATATTTCCATGATGTGACATAGTAATTCATGTGTGACTTTTGATGAAGGGGGGGGGGGGGGGGGGANGAAATTGTCCATGTTTTAGTCATTATCTATGTTATCGAAGTTTTACCAGTCAATGTTCAAATTATCACATGTACTAGTCAGTATTCATGTTATCTATGGCATACTTTCCAGTTATATGTGATCAAATTTTATGATGCAACCAAAACTAGGGATTATTTGCTACAGTATACATATAAAACGCCCTTGCTTGCTATGGTTAGTTATCAGATATTTACAGACAAATCAACAGCCAGAAGCCATCTCACGAGACAGAGAAATGCCAAAAAGAGCGGAATACTGATACCAACAGATATCAGTCTTAACCTTAAACAGTAACAGAGCCTTTTGTGTAGTTTTGGTATATACAGCAGGAGAAAGAAATGGGACCAATTACGAATACATTTCGAGAAACTGTTTTTTGATCCAATCTGTCCAAGCTTTACAGCCAGGGTCATACACGAGAGAAAAATTGTGAGTGAAGGCTGATTGATTCTTTGATAAGATGTATGACACTTCTAAAAGGTCATCAATTATTTCAGCCTTAATAATCTAGAATCCAAAGACCCTCTTCCTTGTAGGATAACCTGTGTACATGGGTTCAGGTCATTGCCAATAAGATAAAATTAGCATACACGTGATGACGCAGAACACCACAATTTGTGTGTGAAAATTAGCTGATGCCTGGCACGTTTTGGCAGAGGTGTGGATTTGTTTCCCTTTCAAATATTTTTTTTAAAACAAATACAACATTTTTATATGAACAGGACCCACAAAATATGTCCTTGATTGTTAAGAGAGTAAAACTACTAGTAGTTTTATCTCCCACACGTTTTGTTTTATATTCTCTTTTGCGCAAATACAAATACTAACATCTTCATTTGAGCAATCTATGTCACTCTAAGTTAGTATATTCAAAAGCCATTGATATTGTTGATTTTTTTTACATCTCTTGTGCTTTTACAAAAAGGGACAAGAGGATATTGATATCAAAATTGACTGCTAACAAAACCTTTATCAAACCAAATGATGAAGTAAATCTGATTTTTTTGTGACCTAACATGCACTGAATGGTTTATCGTAGGCTTACAACGAATTTCTTTATCTATTACCTATAATCAGGTGCATTGCTTTCTGGTGGACGCCAGGGAGGTGTCTTAACCCCGCACCTCTTTGGGTACACAGGTTATTTTGTTGTGCGAAATATATACTTTCCACCACCTTTTTTTCGACTGAACTTTTGCATACATATTTAGATTAACACCACTTATTCATACTATGAAATGTTTTGATATACAAGAATAATAAGAATGAAAAATCCTGTATTTTGTATTATAATTTTCACAAAATGTTCGATTATCCTCACTTTCTAGATGATAAATATATTATTTGCAGCATCATATGAAAGAAAATGTTCTTTCCCAAGTATAATGATGCTAAAAATATTAAAAGTATATTTATATACGATTTTTTGGACAATAAAATGTTTTCATTTAATAATATTCCTGAGGGGAACCATCAGTTGGGTTTCCCTCTGTGGGCCCCTGCTTCAGAGTGAATGGGGGATTCCCATTGGTCGAAGGTCAAAGGCTAAAGGGCCCCCCTGGCTCCTTGCACATTGACCACAATCTTTTACCCTACAGCCTTTAGATCCGCCATTTTTAAAAAGTACAGAAAATCAACAAAACGAAGAAAAGGAAATAATATTTTTTAATAAGACTTCAAAATCTTCACAAAAATCGCCCTCCTCTCCTTATTCATCATAGCGAGCAAGTTTTGGATGTTAACCAATACTGTAGGTTGTAAATTGCATTGTGTAATAATTTTATAATAAGTAAGAGGAGTTAATAATTATGCATCTTTTCACTGGCTCAAGAAGAGTGTTTTATATACAGCATTAAGTTAGAAGGGGCCAATGAATGTTGAAATTGTCCATGTTTTAGTCATTATCTATGTTATCGAAGTTTTACCAGTCAATCTTCAAATTATCACATGTACTAGTCAGTATTCATGTCATCTATGGCATACTTTCCAGTTATATGTGATCAAATTTTAAAAGTCAGTATTCATGTTCAAATTTCAACTTCATCATGTTTGATCCAAGACATTGTGATTAGGGACATTTCCCTATTAATGGTTAAAGCTGTGGGCTTTTATATATATTGTTAAAAACAATATGTAACTAGGGGCACGATCAGAGGTGAGACAACACTGCCAGCTGGTCAGAGCCTAGGAAAACCTACCTCCCCCTTCCTATAGGGGAGTTAGGGTTGGGTAGCCTGCTCTCCAGCATATTCTTATTTATCTTTGGTGAATTTGGAGTCTGCTTCTTTAGTTAGACGGTTTTAGTTTTATTTAGCGGCGGTTTTAATTGGCCGCACCTTTACAAAAAAGTATTTTATTCGAATATAAAAGTCAAAAGAAAACAAAATTAGGACAGAGAAATCATTTAAAAAAATAATCAAAAGAAGAAAACAAAACAAATAATTTAAAAAATTCGGCGGCCCAGTTCTTTTGGTGAGCCATTTACGCAACATTCCAGGCTGATATTCCATTTTTTGACCCCAATGCTATAATTAGGTTAATTAACCATCTAAATAATAAGTAGAGTGATTCTAAGTAATAACTCCAGATGTATAAGGGATTGAAAAAAGTTAATACACCGCATACATTTCATAGCACTTTTGAAACAAAAGTTATGAGGGGGCAGGCTCCTATGCAATTTTAACATAGCTGGAAATAGTCCCAAATCGTTTTGACCGTATGAATACTAAATTCATATTCTGTCTTTGCGTATTGCAGAGTTATCTTCTCTTGGGAGCAGGTATTGATTGTTACGTCACTTGTTTGTGAGAGTAACGTCATCAATGTTTGATTCTAGATTATTAAGTCTGAAATAATTGATGACCTTTTAGAAGTGTCATATATCTTATCAAAGAATCAATCAGCCTTCACTCACAATTTTTCTCTCGTGTATGACCCTGGCAGCAAAGCTTGAACAGATTGGATCAAAAAACAGTTTCTCGAAATGTATTCGTAATCGGTCCCATTTCTTTCTTCTGCTGTATATACCAAAACTACACAAAAGGCTCTGTTACTGTGTAAGGTTAAGATGACGTAACAATCAATACCTGCTCCCAAGAGAAGATAACTCTGCAATACGCAAAGACGGAATAATACCTTTCAAGTGTGCAATCAGAAATGTGTGAATGTTTACACAATAGATAAAACTAGTATTTCCTTCTAAAAGATTTTTTTTTTCACCAAATTTTATGTCAGAAATGCAATTTATATTACCCATTACTTATTTTTTAAGTGCATTTTTTTTTTTACTAATTTTTCACCATTCTTTGCAGATTTAACGATTGATATCAAAAGTTCTGGCATTCAACTTTTACCAATATTTAATGGATCGAAAGAAATGTGTTTATCTTCCTTAAATAGCCAACAAATTGGAATGTCCGTGTGCTTATTTTTTTGCTATATTATTTTTTGATTAAATGTTTACCTTTTGCGGTAAAAAACACCAAAAGCGCTTCCGCTGACATAAATAGCAGTAAAATACCAATATTATATTATTTTTCAATATGTTGTATGATATTTTCATTTAACATTTAACACTTGCAAAACAAAAATGAACTTGCTACGGTTAAAAATGGTGATACAATGACACTTTCAGTGATAGATATAACGTCAAAAAAGGTGAAATTTAGCATTGCTTACAGTGCAAGAACAGTATACACGTTTGGATTGTTATATAGTATACAGTACGGTATACACGTTTTGATTGTTGTATAGGGATTGAAAGGTTTGGTTTGTAAGAAAATTGTTCCAAGTATACATTTATACAATGACTCTATTATTATAATGTTTCTATAAATTTTTCTTATTTGTGCATATGAAATACAAATGTTTATACTGCCAAAATGTAGGCCTCACTGTGAAGGTAAATGCACTTCATGATATGCACACAATGTTTTGCTAACTTCTTTGATTTTGATATATTCAATAATTTCATGATAATTTGTTTGTTATTTAATAGCAACACGTCTATCAATTTTTTCATGTTTCAATTTATTATAACTTATAATGAATAGTTATATGTTCATCCGTCTTAAAGCTCTGTGAAATTCCTGTCGTTCCGAGATGGCAGACCATGTTCTGATATTTCTCTATTATACCTATATCTTTATAATTTGTTCATCATCAACTGCAAACTGTTTCAACTAAAACAACTGCACAAATTACACAATTACTATAGTTTTCATGACAAAATATGCTACTAAAGCAGGATTCTTTTTATTAATAGATATTTTTTATAGGACATAATAAGACATTTCCTATGGAATAGCTCATCAGACAGGATAAAAAGAGATGTAATTATTAAGAATAATAATGAAGGAGGCCTGAAAATGATACAGTAACAATCTTTTATTGAATCTTTAAAGCTTACATGGATTCGACGGCTGTTTTCAAGTAATGGGAAATGGCAATCAATTTTTAAAACTTTTGGAAATACAGATATTTTTGCAAGTTGTGGTACTGATTATATTTTAAAATGCCAAAACTCTTATTTTGGGAAGATGTTCTACTAAGTTGGAGTAAGCTTTCCAAGAAAACAGAATGTTTTGTGAATAAGAATAATAATGCTCTCAAAACTCCCATTTGGTACAATAGTTTAGTAACAATAGAAAATAAGAGCATTTTTACAGGGATTGGTATAGGAAAGGGGTAATAATAATTAATGACGTAGTAAAAGAAAATAGCAACGGATTTTTTTACAGCTATCCAGAATTTATAGAAAAAATTAATATTCGTACTAACTTCCTTATTTATCACGGTATCATAAACGCAATAAAAAAGAACTATTCTAAAGAAGACATTTCTGCAGAAACTATAAAACGGCCAAACATACCTACCAACTTAGAATTTGTTTTCAAACACAAAAAGGGAGTAAAAGATTTTTATAACTGTTTGTGTCAAAATAACATAACATCTACTGGGAAAAGGAAATGAGAAGCAATGTTTGATTTTGATGAACAAATATGGAGGAAAATATACATAACACCATTCAAAATTTGTAAAAATACAAAATTATAATGGCTTCAACTTAGAATAAATCAATATATTCTAACTACAAATTCATATCTTTATAAAATAGGCCTAGTCGATAGTCCATTCTGCAGTCGTTGTAATACTGAGAATGAAACGATAGTTCATGCATTATGGGAATGTGAAAAAGTACAGTTGTTTTTGACAAATTTTGAATTTTTGTTAGATTTATTATTCATTCCCATTACTTTCAACAAAGAGTCTATTATCTTTGGATTTTATGAGGGAAAAAACAATGTTGATAACTTAATTATTTTATTTATGAAGCAATAATTGTATAACACAAAATACAAGGAAAAGAGCATGTCTTTATCAGCTTTGAAAAAACTGTATTAAAGAAACATATCACACTCAAAAATATATAGCTACTGGTAAAGGGGAAAATTATCTTAACGTCTTTAAGAATGAATGGAAAAAATGGGAAAGATTACTGGTCTCTACATAAAATATAGAAATATTTAGATGTTCCATTCTCTGTTTAAAATTATAAGAGATATGCGATTTCCATGTCTGTCCTCTGCATAGACATGTTTTGCCTGGTGATCACTTCTTATATTGTAATTGATATCTTAACTTGGTAAACTTTATGAATATGATAGGAAGTTGTGTTTTTCTGTAAGAGTTATTGCCCTTTGTTATCTCCTTGCTTCAGTCTTGCTTGATTTTGCTCTCAACAAAACTTGGTATGTCCTGCTATTATGACTTGTGGTCTCTTAAGTAGCATTGTTCCTTATTGAAATTTTTCTCAGGTATTTTTATACATTTTACTTTTTATACAAGAATCTATGTCTGGAATGTGGTGTTCTTTGCCTTAACATGGTTCAGAATCATATACTATAATTCAATCTCAAGTTGGGTGAATCTTGGTATGTTTTACTATATCAATGCCATATTTTTGTATCCTCTATGGTGATTTTCAAAGTGTGTGATAAAAAGGTTTCGATATGGCTATTTTAATATCACACCCTTTATCACCCCTTGACCTGATATCAGCCCTCAGGCCTGTTGGTCTCTGGCTGACAGCAAGGCTGATAAAGGGTGTGCTATCACACTAGTCATATAATAATTATAATAATTGTTTTTCTAGTCTCTGTTGGTAACTAACCTTTACTTATAATTTGGAATAGAAGTACAAATAGACGGTTCAAAAGTTCACACAAACGAAGTGGGGGACCTATTGGTTTTACTCCGTATTCTTCTTCTTCTTCTTCTTCTTCTTCTTCTTCTTCTTCTTCTTCCTTTTTCTTCTTTCGCTGTAAAAGTTTTCAACATTTTTCTCAAAAGCTATTTGACGGAACTTAATGAAACTTAACACAAGTGTTCATCATGGTGAGGGGGTGTTCAAATGACGTTTCATTTTCTGACCGTTCAACCAAGAATAAAAAATTGGTCGATTTTGCCCAAATTTCATATGGAGGTGTATTTTGGCACTGCAAACATAACTGCGGGGTTTTGGGGTTATCTGTAATGGTCCCCCATTACAATAAGTACTTGTTAAAATTGAAAAATTGTTTTCGAAATAAAAACATTTATTATACTGTATTTCATTCATTACAGAGAAGACTGTGATGATGTTAACGGCAGCTTGATAAATGTCTAGTTAAACTTCGATATTAACATAGAAAGAAGCCGTTAATATATAATTTGTCAATAAGAAAAATTACATTTTACAAAATTACATTTTGTCTTCTCACCAATAATACAAACATTTACTTGCACACTGGTCTTCTCACCAATAATGCAAACATTTACTTGCACACTTGTCTTCCCACCAATAATACAAACACTTACTTGCACACGGGTCTTCTCACCAATAATACAAACATTTACTTGCTCACTGGTCTTCTCACCAATAATACAAACATTTACTTGCACACTGGTCTTCTCACCAATAATACAAACACTTACTTGCACACTGTTCTTCTCACCAATAATACAAACATTTACTTGCACACTGGTCTTCTCACAAATGATACCAACATGTACTTGCTCACTGGTCTTCTCACCAATAATACAAACATTTACTTGCACACTGGTCTTCCCACCAATAATACAAACACTTAATCGGGTCTTCTCACCAATAATACAAACATTTTCTTGCACACTGGTCTTCTCACCAATAATACAAACATTTACTTGCTCACTGGTCTTCTCACCAAAAATACAAACATGTACTTGCACACTGGTCTTCCCACCAATAATACAAACATTTACTTGCACACGGGTCTTCTCACCAATAAAACAAACACTTACTTGCACTCGGGTCTTCTCACCAATAATACAAACATTTACTTGCTCACTGGTCTTCTCACCAAAAATACAAACATGTACTTGCACACTGGTCTTCTCACCAATAACGCAAACATTTACTTGCTCACTGTTCTTCTCACCAATAATACAAACATTTACTTGCTCTCTGGTTTTCTAACCAATAATACAAACATTTACTTGCTCACTGATCATCTCACCAATAATACAAACATTTACTTGCTCACTGGTCTTCTCACCAATAAAACAAACATTTATTTGCTCACTGTTCTTCTCACATATGATACAAACATTTACTTGCACACTGTTCCTCTCACCAATAATACAAACATTTACTTGCTCACTGTTCTTCTCACCAATAATACAAACATTTACTTGCTCACTGGCCTTCTCACCAATAAAACAAAAATTTATTTGCTCACTGTTCTTCTCACAAATAATACAAACATTTACTTGCACACTGTTCCTCTCACCAATAATACAAACATTTACTTGCTCACTGGTCTTCTCACCAATAATACAAACATTTACTTGCTCACTGGTCTTCTCACCAATAATACAAACATTTACTTGCTCACTGGTCTTCTCACCAATAATACAAACATTTACTTGCTCACTGGTCTTCTCACCAATAATACAAACATTTACTTGCTCACTGGTCTTCTCACCAATAATACAAACATTTACTTGCTCACTGGTCTTCTCACCAATAAAACAAACATTTATTTGCTCACTGTTCTTCTCACAAATAATACAAACATTTACTTGCACACTGTTCCTCTCACCAATAATACAAACATTTACTTGCTCACTGGTCTTCTCACCAATAATACAAACATTTACTTGCTCACTGGTCTTCTCACCAATAATACAAACATTTACTTGCTCACTGGTATTCTCACCAATAAAACAAACATGTACTTGCTCACTGATCATCTCACCAATAAAACAAACATTTACTTGCACACTGGTATTCTCACCAATAATACAAACATTTACTTGCTCACTGATCATCTCACCAATAATACAAACATTTACTTGCTCCCTGGCCTTCTCACCAATAATACAAACACTTACTTGCACACTGGTCTTCTCACCAATAATACAAACATTTACTTGCTCACTGTTCTTCTTACCAATAATACAAACATTTACTTGCTCACTGGCCTTCTCACCAATAATACAAACATTTACTTGCACACTGGTCTTCTCACCAATAATACAAACTTTCACTTGCTCACTGTTCTTCTCACCAGTAATACAAACATGTACTTGCTCACTGGCCTTCTCACCAATAATACAAACACTTACTTGCACACTGGTCTTCTCACCAATAAGACAAACACTGACTTGCTCACTGGTCCGCTATGCAATAAGAAACCCATTTTCTTGCTCACTGATCCGCCCTGCAATTGGATAAATATTGACTTGCCCACAGGTCCGTCAGCAAATTAGAAAAACCTATACTTGCTTTCTGGTCCATCCTTCAATAAAACAAACATTTACTTTCTCACTGGTCTGTCCTTCCATAAAATAAACATTAATTTGCTCACTGGTCCGCCCTTCAATAAGACAAACATTTACTTGCTCACTGGTCCGCCCTGCAATAAAATAAACCTATACTTACTCAATGGTCCGCCCTTCAATAAGACAAACCTATACTTACTCAATGTTCCGCCCTTCAATAAGACAAACCTATACTTGCTCACTGGTCCGCCTGCAATGAAATAAACATTTACTTGCTCAATGGTCCGCCCTGCAATAAAATAAACCTATCCTTACTCAATGGTCCGCCCTTCAATAAGCCAAACCTATACTTACTCAATGTCCCGCCCTTCAATAAGACAAACCTTTACTTGCTCACTGGTCCGCCCTGAAATAGGACAAACACTAACCTGTTCACTGGCCCGCCCGTCAATAAAATAAACATTCATTTGCTCACTGGTCCGCCCGGCAATAAAATAAACCTATACTTTCACAATGGTCCGCCCTTCAATAAGACAAACCTAAACTTACTCAATGTTCCGCCCTTCAATAAGACAAACCTATACTTGCTCACTGGTCCGCCTGCAATGAAATAAACATTTACTTGCTCACTGGTCCGCCCTGCAATAAAATAAACATTTACTTGCTCACGGGTCCGCCCTGCAATAGGACAAACACTAACCTGTTCACTGGTCCGCCCGTCAATAAAATAAACATTAATTTGCTCACTGGTCCGCCCGGCAATAAGACAAACATTTTCTTGCTCTATTGTCCACCCTGCAATAGAACAAACATTTACTTGCTCAATTGTCCGCCCTGCAGTAAGGCAAACATTTACTTGCTCACTGGTCCGCCCTGCAATAAGACAAACCTATACTTACTCAATGGTCCGCCCTTCAATAAGACAAACCTATACTTGCTCAATGGTCCACCCTGCAATACGAAAAACCTATACTTTCTCAATGGTCCACCCTGAATAAGATAAACATTTACTTGCTCACTGGTCCGTCCTGCAATAGGACAAACACTACCCTGTTCACTGGTCCGCCCGTCAATAAAATAAACATTAATTAGCTCACTGGTCCGCCCTGCAATAAGACAAACCTATCCCTACTCAATGGTCCGCCCTTCAATAAGACAAACCTATACTTGCTCACTGGTCCGCCCTGCAATAAAATAAACATTTACTTGCTCACTGGTCCGCCCTGCAATAGGACAAACACTAACCTGTTCACTGGTCCGCCCGTCAATAAAATAAACATTAATTTGCTCACTGGTCCGCCCGGCAATAAGACAAACATTTACATGCTCAATTGTCCACCCTGCAATAAGACAAACATTTACTTGCTCAATTGTCCGCCCTGCAGTAAGGCAAACATTTACTTGCTCACTGGTCCGCCCTGCAATAAGACAAACCTATACCTACTCAATGGTCCGCCCTTCAATAAGACAAACCTATACTTGCTCAATGGTCCACCCTGCAATAAGAAAAACCTATACTTGCTCAATGGTCCGCCCTGAATAAGATAAACATTTACTTGCTCACTGGCCGTCCTGCAATAAGATAAACACTTTACTTGCTCACTGGTCCGCTCTGCTACAAGACAAACACTAACCTGCTCACTTGTCCACCCTGCAATACGACAAACACTAACTTGCTCACTTGTGCGCCCGCCAATAAGACAAACACTTACTTGCTCTATGGTCCGCCATGCAATAAGAAAACAAATCATATATTTACTTGCTCACTGGTGTGCCCGCCAATAAAGCATTTTTTTTTGCTCACTGGTCCACCCTGCAATAGGTCAACTATAGCTCGCTCACTGGTCCGCCGTGCAAAAAGACAGCCATTTACTTTCCCACTAGCCCGCCCTGTAATAAAACACACATGTACTTGGTCACTGTTTTTCCCCAAAATAAGACAAATTTTTACTTGCTAACGAGTATGCCCTGCAATGAGACACACATTTCCTTGCTCACTAGCCCGCTCTGCAATAATTAAACATAATATATTTAATTTAATAAAAATATTACAATCGAGATATCTTCAATATGCAAACTATGTCGGATAAAAAACAACTTTAATAGTGAAAAAAACCTACATGAGACCTATATGACATTCCTTCTTTTGGAGAAATTCCACATTTTTTCCCGACGTCTGCTCGTCTAATCCTTCGCGGCGTTCATTTTCAATAAGAACATGTTTATTTCTTATATTTTCCCGCTCGGTACAAACGCTCAGACGACTTTGCGTGGTCAAAAGATATTCCGTTTTCGTTCCGGATCAGTACGGTTTGTTGATAAGTATTTTTCTCATAAAATACAAAATGGCGGCGCTCAATTTGGAAATTTTAAATGATTAAACACCTAGGACTCTACTGGCGAAATGTAGCAACTGTTTGTGATAATTAAGGCGGCATTGAATCAATAAATACCCAATCCATCGATGTATGTGAGGCATGTGTTGTGTAAAAGCAGATTTTTGTTGTCACCACCTCAAAACTTAGCGCATGACCAGAGCACAGGGTTCGTTACATATGTCTAAAATACACATATGCTATACTGACATGGGTCACAGGGGTTCGTTACAAATGTCTGAAATACACAGATGCTATACTGACATGGGTCACAGCACACAAAAACATACACTATATACTATGACCCATATCAGTACGGCATACATGTAAATAGACATTTGTAACGAACCGCTGTGAATATAGTGGAAATATATTTAGGGGTAATTATTTCTCCTTCTATAGAATTAAAGGATTCTAACCAAATCGTGTCAAAGATCTGTCAGATACTCTTGACAGTTGTTTAGTAATGTTGATATAGAGTTGCTGTCAATTAATAAATGACAAATGACAAACATATTATCTACTGTACATCTGTAATTTGCACTTTATGTGTTTTTGTTCCCTTTTTTCGCAGTAAATAGCTACTCACAGACTGTCTCATAATTTCATTAATTTTACACCCCTCCCCCATTCCTATTTTCGGCACATTTACATATGTTAAGGTGTTGTAACGAACGTACAAATATAAATACCACACAGACTATTCCTATGTAGAAGGGTTATAAATGTAAGCTCTCCTGAACCCAATTTTTCTAAATAATGCTATATATATTTTAATGCTCGAACAAGTTTCTCATTCCTCGCACGTATATAAAATCTCGTAGATTGGCGCATACTATTAAGCCCTTTACTTGCAGATTAGGCCCTTTGTATAGCCTTACCAAGGTTACGGCAAACCTTTATAGGCATACATACATCATGACAGGACAAATTGTAACCTACATGTTTTAAGGAACGAAGCACGAAATCTAGGGCCTCTGATTTTGAACTGTTTGTTTTCTTTTTTGCAGACTACAACTCCAACGTTTTGCGACTTTATGTCTCATGCATTCCCTTTATGTAGATTTTGGCCCTTCGTTGTCCGGCCAAGATAAGCAATAACTATTCTGTGTTTGACCGTGTACTAGATTACAGGTATCGTTCATAAAAAATGCATCATAGCGGAACGGCCAAATCGCAAAATTAAAGCTCCGCCTAAATTTTCTGCTATACTATGTCTCATCTGCTTTCACACACAATGGCATCAAACTATTTCATATGAAGTTCATGTGAAGGTGAAATCTCAAATCACAAAAGAAGGTCACTGTGACCCCGATTTGACCTTTGACCTTAGACTAGATTACTGAAATAATGGTTTCCAGACCATATCTTAGTTGCTGTTTCATAAATGGGCATCAAATATTTTATATAGGCTCATCATGAGAAGGCGGTGTGTCACATCCTAAACAAGGTCACATTGGTTTTAATATGACTTTCATCTTCCGTACTAAAATAAAGAGTTTTAGAGCATATTTCTTAATCGCCGCCACTGTTCCATACAGGGGCATCACATTTTGTGTATAGACACATAATGAGAGGACTGTGTGTGGGATCCCAAAGGCAAGGTTACTGTGACATCAATTTCACCCTTGACCTTGAACCCGAGTACTGAAATAATGGTTTCCGGAAATTATCTCGACGGCTGTTTTATGAATTGCCTTCAAACCTTTTCTGTATACGCCACCGTGCGGATGATTTGATTAAACTTATTTTTTTCATATACATTAAACGAATCGCGCGGTTGCATAACGGTAAAAACAACAGGCTATGAACTCAGGTGTTGCTCCTTTGTAGATACTAAATAACATGTCGTAGGTCGGTGTTTTTTCTCCTGGAACTCAGGTTTTACTCCACCACCTGGCACGTCCTTAAATGACCATAGCTGTTAATAGGACGTAAAACACAAACAAACCAAACCAATCCATGTGCTTGACCGTTTCCCACGGTCTGTTTTTAGTAACAATTACCTTGACCTTAAAAACTTTAAAAAGCTCTATTGCACATCTGCATATCAAAGTGTATCCCCATGTCAAATTTGTAACAATCTGTTCGAGATAAGGACTGTAACCCCCCTTCGGTGTTTTAGTAAGAGTGACCTGGACCTTTGACACTGTTTAAATCCCTGCCTAGTGCACATTTGCATATCACATTGTATCACAATGTCAAGTTTTAAAAAGATAGATATTTTATTCGAGATAAGGAACAACCACCAGGGCCATTTAAGTAACAGTAACCCTGACCTTACGAACAAATTAAACCCATACTGCACATCAACATCGCTAACAGAGTGAATAAGGCCAGATTTGTCTTCATAAGCATGAGAGAAGTGTGGAAATCAGCACAGTATAGCACCAGAACAAAGCTGCGTATATACCAGAGCTGTGTGCTATCAACACTTTTATATGGTTCGGAATGTTGGCGAATGACAGAGAAAGACGAAATTGTCAACAGTTGACACAACCAGTCTGAGAAATTTTCTGGCCAAGAGTTATCTCCAATGATGAACTGCTGAGACAGTGCAACACGGAGAGTATGAGAGACATCATCACGAAGACACGCTGGAGGTGGATTGGACATGTGCTAAGAAAGGAAGGTGACTCCATCACAAAGCTTGCAGTACACTGGACTCCTGAAGGTAAACGGAAGGAGGTCGCCCAAAAACCACATGGCAACGCACGGTGGAAACAGAGCTCAGTGACATGGATTACAGCTGGGGAACTATCGAGAGAGAGGTAGGCAAAAGATCGACAGGTGTGGAGGAACTTTGTTGCTGCCCTAAACGCCACCGGGCGTAATAGGCAGTAAGAAAGTAAGTAAGTAAGTAAGCACATCAACATATTTACCGTGTAAAATTTTAAAAAGACTAAACATTTAGATTCCGAGATTAGGAGCGTACCACTATGGTCGTTATTTAGAATCAGTTATCTTGACCTTAACCTTAACTTTTTAAACCCCTATTGCACTGGTAAATATCACATTGTATAACCATGTCAAATTAAAAAAAAAAAGATGAGACATTCGGATCCCGAGATAAGGACCAGAAAACATAACCTGCAATCTGTAAGTAGGTTAGGTTACTGTCAAGAAAAGAAATCTTCACGATTGAATCGTTATCCTTTTTTTTTTATTCAAAGACAGCACATCGTCGATATGTCCGAAATGAAATTGAGGACCTGACAAGGTTTCTTTTTTCCAGTCCCGAAAAGTTCCTTTATTCATTGAGTTTTATATGAAAACAAAACGAGTTTGCCCGAAAAGGGTCAAAGTTTGTTTCAATGGGAAAACCAACAGTCTGCTGGAAATATCGTCGACCACGCATATTCTGGATTATGAATTAATCTATGTTTAAATTTCCAGGATAGCGGTGCTTAACCTCAAGGTCACTAATTTAATTGAATTTTGGTGGAAAATAATATAATTTAATCTAACACCAGTCACAATATTAATAAGTTAAGGGGCTTAGGCTGTGGATACTAAATGACTTAACTAACCCTCAACTACATTTTCAAACAAACTAGTTCAAGCTTTTTCGCAGATTTTTTCAATGTGACTGAATTTGTTTAAATTTGTCCATACAGAAAGTAGAATGGAAACAGTTCAAGATACAACAAAAGATCCTTAAAGTTCTTCAAAATTCATATTTCATTAGCTCCACTTCTGAAGTAAACGATGTCTTAATAACATTGCTTTACTGTTAAGCAATCGCCTAAAACCACTACACTACACTGAGAGAAAAGCGGAGCACATAAGCAGCTATAAAACTTGTGATCAGTTTTTAATTACCCAAAAGGATTTTGAATACAGATGTACCACGTTTTTCTATCGTTTTTATACCTGCAATGTGTGTAACAGGCCACGTCAATTTATTTCAATAGACCTAATTCATAACTCAGTAGTTATTGCAAATAATTATATATATTGCAATGTACTTTTCCGTTGATAGTGCAGCATTAGACAGAGATGTTCACGTATGTGTATATACACCCGTGCACAAAACTACACATCAAATTACATGATTGTCGTAATAGTTAGCCATGGAAGACTGAAGACTCAGATAGAAAATAGACAGGCCGTATTAAATAAAAACTTTGTTTATTTTACAATAATTATGAAACAAGTTTTTTCAACTTATATAAATCATTCTTGTTGGCCCGGATTAAAGCGCGCTGGGGGTCTAAAAGTGGGAGATAACCGGGGTGCCCGGAGAAAACCAAAATAGTCGGGCAGGTGACCCCATATCTTTTCACGTCCGATCGGGGAATCGAACCCCAGCCGCCTTGGTAAAAGGCAAGTTCGCTATCCACTGCGCCATGCGCAAAACAGGAAAACCCATTTATCAGTGACTTCAGATGTTTGAAGGAGGCACGGTAATCTAGTGGTAGGACGCCGGGCTCGTGCTCACCAGGGAGTTGAGAAAGGTTGAGAAAGGCAAAGGCCCTATTACCACGGATAATAATTTGTGAACCGCTTTGAGACGACCTACGAACAAGGTTGTGATAAAGCCGTATATTAAAACCTCGAATTATTAATTATCATTATTTAAGTATATAATGTATATAGTAAATTGCATACAAATTAAATGACTTTATGTTCGGAAATATAAAGTTATTTGCCTTCATAATAGTATGTCTATAAACATTTTTTTTTTGCATTCATGATGAATTTAAGACGTAGTATAAAGTTCCTATCTACTACGATATTGACCACAGGTAATTATAACTAGACGATTTCACCAGTGAACTACAGTAGCAACTACAGTACATCTCAATGTCTTAAAAACGAAATTAATGTTGATCAATTATGGCTTTTCTTGAGTTCAACACGTGGTTTTATTAACCTGAAATTTGTTATATTAACCGAGACGAAGTCAGTAAAATTAATTTCAATCAATATCGGACTTTTATTGAGGTGAATTCGTGGTTATATGGACTCGAGAAAGTGATATTGACCGAGACGGGTCCTTCATCTATTGTCATAGAGTGGCTTGTTGATCAAATGTCATAGAACAGTATTTTTAATCAAATATCATAGAGCAAATATTTTGGTGTGACTCTTTGATGTAGTTTTTAAAGAATTTCATCATTTATATCAATTTAATGTTGTCGTTAATCTCAGTGATGTAATATTCTATATAAGCTAATCCCAAATAAGCTTTGGCATGATACATATATAGTTTTTTCTCTCACATTTTTATTCTGCTCATTCACAACATGCTTTTTTACGTCCAGAATAATTTAGTTACCATATCTGATGAAACCTTTCATAAAGAACCATAACAACAGAAAATATATTTGATGCTTTAGGTCCAATTAACCATCACAACTTTAATAAGGAACTAGATACCCTGACCATAGGAAACCTTACATTTCATACGTAATCATATGTATCCTAAATGTTGGAAATATATATGAAATGTTGTGTTCGTTTACACTTTTTGAAGTCAAAGGTCAAGGTTGTATTTGCGAATATTAATTTCTCCTCATAATTTAAATAATTCTATAGTGACTGGACAAATAAGCCTAGGACCTATTATACATTCGCACTATCTATGTTCCCCTTCAATTTCATACTTAAGTTATCAAGTTTCCGAGAAATATAAGTATATTCGGTTATCCAGGACTTCCAGTACTTTAACTGTTGTAGGATTTTCATACTGTTATATTGGTATTTTGAAAGAATGATTTTGGAAGTGGCTCTGTAGCTATACCAATTATGTAAATGGTATGTTATTACGGATTCTTTCACATTTGTGAAGTAACGACATTTTTCATTGGTGATTAACCATGTATCATTGGAAGATAGACCATGCGCTCTTCCAACCCCCAACTCCCCGCAAAAGTAAACAAGCATGTCGCGTGTGGCGTGATTTTTTATCTTAATTTTGTATGTATTTGAATATTTGTTAGCTGACAAACAAAAAAGTGTCCATTTAAACTCTTCTTAAAACATGACAATCTCATGGTCAGAATGTTCCGCTGTACTTACATGTACCACGAAGGTTACTTGAAATATAGATGTTTTAATCTGTCAAGGACTAATTCCATGTGATTACGAGCGATGTCGATAGATTGGTGGATTTGATTGATTGAAGTTAACATCTGGTATTAAACATGACGTCAGTGGTGACTGTTTATCGTCTGTCGACCAAATGGCGACTGATAATGGAAACTCCTCCCTAAATATATCCAGGTTAAAAAGGCAAATAAAACAACTGCCCAAAGGGTCAGAAAAGATGAAAACGCACAGCTTGATTTGAAATGAAGATATATAGGCACCACGTGACTAATGTAAGCGTGAGAAAAGAACAACCTAATTTATAGAATAGGATAATCTAGGTCACCTTGTTTATCATAGGAGTATAGACACCGAAGTAGACACGAAAAAGACTTTCATTATTTTTTACCTTGTAGAATGGATATAATCAATATATCCGTGTATATTATGGTGGAAAATGTAATTCATGATTAACAAGCGACCTCTGTTAATTATTTTTCCAAAATTTTCCCACCCTCATTATTTATTCCAATATAATACTCGCACATACGTTGACTGTTTCAGAAATGATATGAAAAAATAGCTATTACAATTTATCATTTATTACTAGTATTTGAATTTTAAAAGCCGCCAATTGGGTTATAATAATTATATAAATATACGAAATCTTACATTTACATGTTGGTATAAAGTAGGGTCTGTTTTACTATGTAAGTAGTCTTTATTTCATTTTCTTTAAAATCAAATTATCAGGTAAGTTTAGCAGCAACTTCATTCTCTTAATAAATAGAATAAAAATAAATTAAAATGAAACTATATTTATTGCGTATTAGTGTCTACAAGCTTTGCACTTCAGCTGTGAAAAATATCTCACATACTGTTGACATTTGTGTCATACAGGTATAAATCCAAGGAACAGGAAGCAAGCTCGAAATTATGGACGTCTCTTTTGTAAGTATCAAACCAGTATATTACATTATTGTGATCTTAGGTTTTGTTTTTGGATAAAAGATCATCAGTAGAAAAAAAACATAGCTGCTATGTAGTACATGAAAAGTGGACAAGATTTACTTGACATGATCTTCAATTAACACAAGATAAGCATACAATAGTTCTATTTTGTACAACAAAGCTCTGATCTGCAGAGAAAGATAATGGTTCGGTCCTTTTAGTGTTTACTCCGATAGCAATTATCATTGTCACACAAAGTATACTAATGCATGTACATTGAAACTGATTATAATGTAGATCGGAAACACATATTCGTTTGTTGATATGAAAACTAGCTCCCTCCCTTTTCGACTCGAGCACGTCATCTTAGATGTTGCGTCAATATACTTGCTACACTAACACTTACACTGATACCACGTTGGCGTGGTGTACATTTGATTACTTAACCTTGTGCGAGAAATTTCATATGTATATATATATAGTGTATGTGTGTAGTACACCCATGGTTGAATAAGACTGTTGACTCGCAATGTATGTTGTTTTACTAATGGTAGCTCCCTACGTTCACTGTGCTGTTCGATGCACACTTGCTATACCGTATGTATTGTACGGTACCAGCTACATTACGTCTATTATTTAGCTGTTCACGTCTACTCTTCAAACACAGTATGTTTTTAACGTCCTGATTAAAACATGTGTTGTTTATTGTTCACTATACCCCTGGTTACAAAAACTATTTTATTGGGTGTTACACACCTGTTCACAATATTTGTGTTATTTTATTGGGTGTTACACACCTGGTCACAATATTTGTGTTGTTTTATTGGGTGTTACACACCTGGTCACAATATTTGTGTTATTTTATTGGGTGTTACACACCTGGTCTCAATATTTGTGTTGTTTTATTGGGTGTTACACACCTGGTCTCAATATTTGTGTTGTTTCAATTTTTAGTACACACCTGGTTACAAAAACGTAAAACATGTGTTATATAGATATGAAGAATAGAAAATATTTAGGTGACACGATCTTCTATATAATGTATGAAAACTCCCTTTCCTCTCGGGTCGGGGACGTCATCTTGGATGTTGTGTCGCTGCGTCTATATTCCTGGTAATCTTATGTGTGTACATGTATACTAAACCTTAGTTGAGTATCGTTTCAAATTCAAATTTTACTTCCCTCCTGGCTACCATTTGTGTGTTGTTTCATTGTTTACTAAACTCCTGGCTACAATATGTGTTGTTTCATTGTTAATTAAACTCCTTGCTACAATGTGTTGTTTCATTGTTAATTACTCCCTTGGTTACAATATGTTGTTTAATTGTTTATTACATCCTGGTTACAATATGTGTTGTTTCATTGTTTATTAAACTCCTGGCTACACAATGTGCTGTTTCATTGTTAGTTACACCCTTGGTTACAATATGTGTGTTATGTTTCTTTATTGACTACACACCATGGTTACATTTATATTTCAATGTTACACACCATGGGTACAATACTTGTGTTGCTTCATTGTTTACTACACACCATGGGTACAATACTTGTGTTGTTTATTGTTTAATACACACAATGGGTACAATACTTGTGTTGTTTTATTGTTTATTACAACCCTGGTTACAATATGTGTGTTGTTTCATTGTTTACTACACACCGTGGGTACAATACTTGTGTTGTTTCATTGTTTACTACACACCATGGTTACATTATTTGTGTTTTTATTGTTTACTACAAACCATGGGTACAATATGTGTGTTGTTTTATTGTTTGCTACACGCCATGGGTACAATACTTGTGTTGTTTCATTGTTTACTACACACCATTGGTACAATACTTGTGTTTTTATTGTTTACTACACACAAGTATTGTACCCATGGTGTGTAGCAAACAATGAAACAACACAAGTAGTGTACTCATGGTGTGTAGCAAACAATAAAACAACACACATATTGTACCCATGGTTTGTAGTAATCAATAAAAACACAAATAATGTAACCATGGTGTTGTTTCATTGTTTACTACACACCGTGGGTACAATACTTGTGTTGTTTCATTGTTTACTACACACCATGGGTACAATACTTGTGCTGTTTCATTGTTTATTACAACCCTGGTTACAATATTTGTGTTGTTTCATTGTTTACTATACACCATTAGTACAATATGTGTGTTGTTTCATTGTTTACTACACACCATGGGTAC